>NC_064617.1:885921857-886224887 GCF_023898315.1 Schistocerca nitens
CAGTTTCTACCGGCTACGGATTTGGTTCAGCACGAAATTCCGACCGGAGAAGGTCGGCCGATTGCACAAAAACCTTACCGTATACCATATCATTTGCAGTCTGTAGTTGAAGATACGATTCAGCAGCAATTAGCTGCAGGAGTCATACAACCCTCCTCGAGTGCGTGGGCGTCCCCCGTGGTCGTTGTGCCAAAGAAATCAGTAAATGGGGAGAAAGCCTATCGCCTATGTGTCGATATGCGGGCAGTAAATCGGGTAACGACACCAGACACATATCCGTTACCGCGCATTGATGAAACATTGGACCGATTGGGCAACTGTAAGTATTTTACCACCCTTGATTTGCGTTCTGGGTACCATCAGATCCCTGTTGCACCCCAGGACCGCCATAAAACTGCTTTTGTTGTACCTACAGGATTGTATGAATTTGTAAGGATGCCATTTGGATTGAGAAACGCCCCTGCCACTTTTCAAAGATTTGCAGACTTGCTGCTGCGTGGGTTGAAACCTACAACCTGCCTGGTGTATTTAGATGACATTATTACTTTTTCTAAAGCGATAAAAGAACATGCAGAAAGACTGAGGGATGTTTTGCAAAGGTTAAAAGGAGCTCATTTGAGTGTAAAATTAGAAAAGTGTGCTTTCGCCCATCACAAGTACAATATTTAGGTCATGTAATAAGTGGAGAAGGTGTCAAACCGGACCCCCGTTTGACCACCGCAGTAAAGGAATTTCCAACACCGACAAATGTCAAAGAACTACAGTCATTTTTAGGCCTTGCAAACTACTACAGACGTTTCGTGAATAATTATGCCACCCTTGCTAAGCCCCTGACTAATTTATTGAAAAAAGGAGTTAGTTTTATTTGGACCAAAGAATGTGATAAAGCTATGCAACAAATTCAACATGTTTTAACTAGAGCCCCTGTACTAGCGTACCCGGATTTTGAAAAACCATTCATACTGTCAGTGGACGCCTCAGATTATGCTGTAGGAGCCATGCTGTCACAAGAGAGAGATGGCGAAGAACGACCAATTGGTTATGCGTCTCGACAGCTTAATAAAGCAGAGTCAAATTATAGCACAACTGAGAAGGAACTACTAACACTCATGTTTGGTGTAACTTATTTCCGATGTTATTTGTATGGGAGAAAATTCACTGTCATCACTGATCACGCCGCGTTACAGTGGATGTTGAGCTTAAAAGACCCTAGTAGTAGGCTAACTCGTTGGGCTTTGAAATTGAGCGAATTTGAGTATGAGGTGAAACACAAACCGGGCAAGTTACATCAAAACGCCGACGCATTAAGCCGAAAAGTCAGAGTGATCGTAGCTAATGACGTTTCTATTGAAGAATTAAGGGAGACACAGCAAAGAGACGTCGAATGTCAGAAATATGTGGCTTTGCCTGAGTTTTCAGTTGAAGACGGAATTTTATATCGAAAGACCCACTCGGGTAAACAGGCAGTAATCCCGAAAGAATTACGTTCCAAGATTATCGCACAATGTCACGATAGCCTGCAGGCATGTCATAACGGCCTTCGAGCCACAAATTGCCGAATAGCCGCCCGTTATTTCTGGGCAGGAAGACGGAAAGACGTGCAAAAGTATATACAAAATTGTCTACCTTGCGTTAAGAGGTCATTACCACCTCGAACGAAAGTGCCTTTACAGCAGGTACCAGAAGCCACTTTTCCCTGGGCAGTAGTAGCAGCAGATATTGTCGGTCCTTTCCCTGTGAGCCCCCAAAATAATCGGTATATTCTGTCCCTTATAGATCATTTCTCTAGGTTCTTGATTCTCATTCCTATACCAGATATGTCCGCTGAAACAGTAGCGCGTGCTTTTGTCACCCATTTGGTGTTACCATACGGAAGCCCTGAAGCTGTATTCACAGACCAGGGTACGAATTTCATGTCTTCGGTATTTACCGAAGTTTGTCGGTTATTGCGAATTAAAAAGTGACGAACGACACCGTTCCACCCAAAAGCAAATGGTCGCCTGGAGCGAGTCCACCGCACCGTTATGCGCATGCTGTCTTACTATGTTAATAAACATCACTCTGACTGGGATAAGTATGTTCAATACGTTACGTCAGCATATAACAGCCGTGTCCATGAAGCTACAGGGTACTCACCTTATGAAGCAGTATATGGCCGCCCTATGAATTCGCCTTTTGAAATTGACAAACTGCCCCCTGGAATTAAATCCAAAGATGTGAAAGGTCTAGCTCGACGTCTAAAATCCATTTGGAAAAAAGTAAGAGGGAACAATGCCCGAGCCACCGCCCAACAGTTAAAGAGAAGTAATCAAAAAGCAAAAATGCCTGAGTACAAGGTAGGAGACCTAGTTATGTTGAGCAATCCAGTAGTAAAAAAGGGAAGAACCAAAAAGTTTACACCTACTTATGAAGGACCGTACCGTATCATCCGGCTTACTTCACCAGTAAATGCGGAAATTCAGTTAGCGGAACGCACAGTGATCGTTCATTTTGACAGATTGAAACTGTATAAAGGACCCGAGCCACCCCCACCTAACAGTGAAACCGGGCCTATTACGCCAGTAGTTCCACCCAAAAAAGCAAGAAAGAAGGTAATACAACCGCCTAGACAGCAACGTAGATATGCTCTAAGGTCAAACCCCTATGATTTGCGTTCCTGAAAGTAGGTCTGGAATGGTATGTAAACAGTTGGAAAAGTCCTGCATGCAGCAAGAGAATTAATTGACGGAAAACACCGTAATTACTATACATTTAATCAAATTGTGCATGTTAGTTATAAGTAGACATAAGAATTGGCAACTGTTGGTAACTGGTAATAGAATTTATGACGTCACATGTTAATGGAAGTGACTGAAGTTATGTAATCATTTTGTCTTGTCATTTAACGTCTCCAGTAATGTTATCGTAGCAGTCGAGAATTAAAACCACAAACATTCTTTAATCATGGAATTAAGGGGAAAGTTGTCCTTGTCAAAAGAACACGTAGAGAAAGAATCAGTTAATCTTGTATATTTCAAAGGGATTCACATTTCACTTGTTAATTTAGTGAATAGTGCACGAACACAGGTATTAAAGCTTTACATAAAAACATGATACTAATACGCCTTCGTAACTGCCAGTAGATCAGTGACTACATGCAGCCGTCTACCTGTACTTTGAAAGACGCCCTATTACATGTATGTTTTGCTAAATGATCACACAACGATAAAAACATGAATAAATACGTCCAAGTTAAACAACCAATATGTTACTCTAAAGTAAGTCTTCCTCAAGTGCTATTTTATTGTTTTCATGATGCGATGTGAACAGACAAGGTAAGTTTTCTTGGTACCACGTATTTCTGTATATTAAATGCCACGGAAGGAGTCGCGTAAATACCGCCGCTGTTGTCTACAGCTGTTCAACATGCGCCGATTCCCCACCCACCGCCTCTGTCTTTGGCGCGTACAGTATCTGCACCTTTCCCCTCGCCCCTCCTTTCCTCCCACCAATCGCCCTGCACGCCACGTGCGTCAGCCACGCTACACATTCGTACATTCGTACGTTGCAGTTTAAACAGCAAACCTAAACTGATAATTATAGAAATAAATTCACCAGCTTAATATTGCCCTACAGATTTTACTAGCTTGATCTAAGATGGGGATCTATTTGTGTTGTCGGAGAGAGAACTTTTTCCTGGTACGCATTGTGGAAACTATCAGGATTAGAAAACATTGGAATTTCAGATCGATCTCCGGCTATGTTGTATTACCAGCACGGTTAATAAACGGATCTATATGGTGTCAAGGAAGCCGGCACTTGCCGCTATATCTGTCCTGTAAACGACCACTGTGTGGGAAACGCGTTAGCCGAGGAGTTGGGTTTGGAATGCCATCGCAAAATACAGTTTATCTAGAAGCCTAACACCTGCCAGTTACCTAAATTTTAGAAGAACAGAGTGTTTAAATAAAATAATTGGAACCCGATAGTTTTGTGACCTCTAGCGATTTAAGTTATTAGAGTCCCTTAGAAAAGAACATCCTCCATGCATAACTGTCATGAACAACATAAGATAACTCTGGAAGGAAATTTTGTGACAGTACCGAGAGACTAAACTCCACGCGTAGTAAGAGGACGGACCCAGCGTGGACGCCAGTTATGCCGCCGAGCCAGTGAAACCGGACGCAGCCGTACTGTCAGCTGTGCTGTCAGCAACTTACAATCTCACGAGCGCGACGCGTGTCGCACCTTAGCACCTCAAGCTGCACTGAATCTCAACACAGAAATTCTTAACCATGATATAACGAACCCTATGCACATTTTCAATAGTCAGGAACTTACTTTGCTCCCTACACACTTTTTATATGACAAATGAACTCTAATTTTATTATAAACCAAAGCACCGACAGGTAAGTCATATCGACGTCTTCGAGATGCAACCAGCTTCGTCGAGCCGCCAATTTTGATTATATGGAAGCAGGTAAGTGAGAGAATTAACAAAAGGAACAACAATCATATCCCTGAACGATTGACTGGGTGACTGATAATCACAAATATTTGCAAAAACAAATCAACACAGCAAACAGCATATCACATGTTTAATAATTATTGGTCTGTTCATTGAAGGCGACACAAAACCACTTTTCATCAGAGTCTTGTTAAAGGAAGTATTAACGTGACATCACACTATTCCATAGCATTACACACAACATTGCCATTACTTAATGACAGTTTTCTTGTGGGTAGAAGTACCAAAGACTATTAGTTGGTATGGAAATGCAAACGAGAGCATAAAGGAATACCAAGGGATACTTACACTCATTTTGCTACGAAATGTAACTGGAGGATAAGGAAGTTTTGTTTGAAAGAAATAATATTTTAAACTTTTGCTTTTGTTGCGGTTTTGCCATGTCTTGTATCACTATGACGAGTTGCCAATTACTTATGTCTAATTACTTGTGTCCAATTACTTAAGTCCATGTATTATCTTATTGTTGTTCATTTTGACTGTTTTATTACCACCTATTTAGAGAATTTTGCTAAAGTTTTGCCAGCACCAGTAATTTAGTGTTTGTGTCAACCTAGTGTTTCCATGTGTCACTGTGTTACTAGATTGATGAGGATAATCATTTTGTAGGATTTCAAGTATGCTAGAGTAAGTTCCCGAGTACTGCCAATTATTTGTTTAATAATAATGATGTCTTAGGTGATAAATTGTTTTGGAAGAGTAATTTATGATGTAACTGTGGTGTCACCGCTAGACACCACACTTGCTAGGTGGTAACTTAAATCGGCCGCGGTCCTGTAGTACATGTCGGACCCGCGTGTCGCCACTGTGGGATCGCAAACCTAGCGCCACCACAAGGCAGGTCTCGAGAGACTGAGGAGACCTCGTCCCCAGTTGTACGGACAACATAGCTAGCGATTGGACGTGCTAAGCCTTGCTCTCATTTGCCGAGAGATAGACAGTAGAATAGCCCTCTGCTAAGTTAACTGGCGACCACCTAGCAAGGCGCCATTTGTATCAGTGCCAATAGCTTACGAGTATGCAGGAGAGATGTATTCCAACAAGAGAATAAAGTTAAGTATTAAAAAGCTACGTATTTTTCTTTAGTGCATTTATAAGTCTCATGTTCCAGACTTCACGCCCGTCTGCGTTAGCCTTGCGTGCCCTATCGGCTACAGCATTGTGTCTGGGCTGTATGGTCTAGACACAACATTATTGGCGACGAGGATGGGATTTCCGGATGTCTTCCACGACGTCTTCTGCCACAATCCAAGCCTTGTCTGCTATCTTTTGCATTGAAGGTCTTCCGCAGACTATTGTTTCCGACAATGGCCCACAATTCATGTCCGCCGAATTTCAGTCTTTTTGCAAGGCCAATGGTATTCAACATCTGACATCCGCGCCGTTTTCGCCTCAGTCAAACGGTGCCGCTGAACGATTGGTCCGGACTTTCAAGTCACAGATGTTGAAACTGAAAGAATTGCATTCTCGGGAGGACGCTTTGTTGCTCTTTTTGTCTTCGTATCGCTCTCAGCCCCGCGATGGTCGCTCGCCGGCTGAATTGCTCCATGGTCGTTCTCATCGCACCTTGATGTCTTTGCTGCATCCGCCACATCAGGTTCCTGTGCAGCGGCAGACTCCTGCTTTTGCTCCTGGCGACGTTGTCTATTATCGCACCTATCGCGGTTCACGGCGTTGGCTCGCAGGGCGCATTCTTCGCTGCCTCGGCCGCGCGATGTATTTGGTTTTGGGGGCCTCTGGTGAGGTGCGTCGGCATCTCAATCAGATGCGCCTCTGTCGTCGCCTGGGTTCTGCCGCTCCCCGTCTGCTTTCAGCGACGGAGCCGTCCGGTCAGCGCCTTGGGGACCCATCTACTGGCTCGTCTCATCCCCAGGTGTTACCGACGCTGCCTTCCCTTTTGCCTCATGGCGTCGCGCCGCCACCGCAGCCGCCGCCGGTGCCGCCCGCAGTGGACGCTTCGCTGCAACCGCCCGGCGCCTCCCAGGGTCACGCGCCGCCGCTCGCTTCCCGTGACCAGCCGTCCTCCGCCATGGACCTCTTGCCCGCTCCGGACCAGATGTCGTCATCGCGCGTCGGATTCCCCGACGCAATGGAGGTCGACCCTTCGGCCCCTCCTGTCTCATTACGTGCGCATACACCGCATGTTGACGTGCACCCTGGACTAGGTTTTCAGGCGTTTCCTAGCTCCCCTCGGACCGAATGGCCGGGTGCGGGTGGCACAGCCTCGCCTGTTGTTAGGCTCCCCACCACATCGCATACGTCAACATGCGGTCCTCCCCACGGCGGGCGGAAGCCTTATCTCACGACCGTTCGCCGATTTGCGGGGGAGGAATGTGGTGTCACCGCTAGACACCACACTTGCTAGGTGGTAACTTAAATCGGCCGCGGTCCTGTAGTACATGTCGGACCCGCGTGTCGCCACTGTGGGATCGCAAACCTAGCGCCACCACAAGGCAGGTCTCGAGAGACTGAGGAGACCTCGTCCCCAGTTGTACGGACAACATAGCTAGCGATTGGACGTGCTAAGCCTTGCTCTCATTTGCCGAGAGATAGACAGTAGAATAGCCCTCTGCTAAGTTAACTGGCGACCATCTAGCAAGGCGCCATTTGTATCAGTGCCAATAGCTTACGAGTATGCAGGAGAGATGTATTCCAACAAGAGAATAAAGTTAAGTATTAAAAAGCTACGTATTTTTCTTTAGTGCATTTATAAGTCTCATGTTCCAGACTTCACGCCCGTCTGCGTTAGCCTTGCGTGCCCTATCGGCTACAGCATTGTGTCTGGGCTGTATGGTCTAGACACAACAGTAACCATGCTTTATTTTCATTTGTATTTGAATGTTTATTTGGAGGGACATACCACATGCCTACCCCGTGATAGATAACGTAAAGAGAGCGAATCACACCCCCAGAACGAGCAAGCTTTGGCCATACAACTAGTTTGTTGGATGAACAAGAGAACCGCAACCCGCAAGGGCACGTACCTTACGTGACGCGGCTGGCACCCGCGCGGTCCCTTAGCTGTCTGTGTCGTTCCTTCACTTTTCCGTTTCGCGGCATAGTCCGTCCTATCCACTTTCATCTGACAACTTTCAACCGAACAACGCCTTTTGCAGTCTATTACCCGGGCGTATCCTAACACAAAACTATTCAGCCCAGACTTTGATCTTCCATCTCGAAGAAGAGTTCACGAGAACAGTGTTCCGTGCTCTCTGACGACAGCTGATCAGGCAACGTCAGACGCGAACCGCGTCTAGCCCGCAGCCAGTAAGCGGAAATCTCTGTTCAAAACCTTGAGCCTTCTTTTTTTTTCCCATTGTATTTTCCGAAGGAATACCGACTATTGAAGTAGTTGCATTTAACTGTATGACGTGTCCCAGGACACTGCGAGATAACCAATGATAGACGGAGTTTTAAGCAACCAGCTGGGCCCAATGAGGCCAGCACCATGGAGTTATAGAGACGGCGAGTTTAGTCGCAAGATGTTGAGAGGATAGAGACGATGAGTTTAGTCGTAAAATGTTGAGCGGATATGTTGTTGTTGTTGTGGTCTTCAGTCCTGAGACTGGTTTGATGCAGCTCTCCATGCTACTCTATCTTGTGCAAGCTTCTTCATCTCCCAGTACCTACTGCAACCTACATCCTTCTGAATCTGCTTAGTGTATTGATCTCTTGGTCTCCCTCTACGATTTTTACCCTCCACGCTGCCCTCCAATGCTAAATTTGTGATCCCTTGATGCCTCAAAACATGTCCTACCAACCGATCCCTTCTTCTAGTCAAGTTGTGCCACAAACTTCTCTTCTCCCCAATCCTATTCAATACCTCCTCATTAGTTACGTGATCTACCCACCTTATCTTCAGCATTCTTCTGTAGCACCACATTTCAAAAGCTTCTATTCTCTTCTTGTCCAAACTGGTTATCGTCCATGTTTCACTTCCATACATGGCTACATTCCATACAAATACTTTCAGAAACGACTTCCTGACACTTAAATCTATACTCGATGTTAACAAATTTCTCTTCTTCAGAAACGCTTTCCTTGCCATTGCCAGTCTACATTTTATATCCTCTCTACTTCGACCATCATCAGTTATTTTGCTCCCTAAATAGCAAAACTCCTTTACTACTTTAAGTGTCTCATTTCCTAATCTAATCCCCTCAGCATCACCCGATTTAATTTGATTACATTCCATTATCCTCGTTTTGCTTTTGTTGATGTTCATCTTATATCCTCCTTTCAAGACACTGTCCATTCCGTTCAACTGCTCTTCCAAGTCCTTTGCTGTCTCTGCCATAATTACAATGTCATCGGCGAACCTCAAAGTTTTTACTTCTTCTCCATGAATTTTAATACCTACTCAGAATTTTTCTTTTGTTTCCTTTACTGCTTGCTCAATATACAGATTGAATAACATCGGGGAGAGGCTACAACCCTGTCTTACTCCTTTCCCAACCACTGCTTCCCTTTCATGCCCCTCGACTCTTATAACTGCCATCTGGTTTCTGTACAAATTGTAAATAGCCTTTCGCTCCCTGTATTTTACCCCTGCCACCTTCAGAATTTGAAAGAGAGTATTCCAGTTAACGTTGTCAAAAGCTTTCTCTAAGTCTACAAATGCTAGAAACGTAGGTTTGCCTTTTCTTAATCTTTCTTCTAAGATAAGTCGTAAGGTTAGTATTGCCTCACGTGTTCCAACATTTCTACGGAATCCAAACTGATCTTCTCCGAGGTCCGCTTCTACCAGTTTTTCCATTCGTCTGTAAAGAATTCGCGTTAGTGTTTTGCAGCTGTGACTTATTAAACTGATAGTTCGGTAATTTTCACATCTGTCAACACCTGCTTTCTTTGGTATTGGAATTATTATATTCTTCTTGAAGTCTGTGGGTATTTCGCCAGTCTCATACATCTTGCTCACCAGATGGTAGAGTTTTGTCATGACTGGCTCTCCCAAGGCCATCAGTAGTTCTAATGGAATGTTGTCTACTCCCGGGGCCTTGTTTCGACTCAGGTCTTTCAGTGCTCTGTCAAACTCTTCACGCAGTATCTTATCTCCCATTTCATCTTCATCTACATCCTCTTCCATTTCCATAATACTGTCCTGAAGTACATCGCCCTTGTATAAACCCTCTATATACTCCTTCCACCTTTCTGCCTTCCCTTCTTTGCTTAGAACTGGGTTGCCATCTGAGCTCTTGATATTCATACAAGTGGTTCTCTTCTCTCCAAAGGTCTCTTTAATTTTCCTGTAGGCAGTATCTATCTTACCCCTAGTGAGACAAGCCTCTACATCCTTACATTTGTCCTCTAGCCATCCCTGCTTAGCCATTTTGCACTTTCTGTCGATCTCATTTTTGAGACGTTTGTATTCCCTTTTGCCAGCTTCATTTACTGCATTTTTATATTTTCTCCTTTCATCAATTAAATTCAATATTTCTTCTGTTACCCAAGGATTTCTATTAGCCCTCGTCTTTTTACCTACTTGATCCTCTGCTGCCTTCACTACTTCATCCCTCAGAGCTACCCATTCTTCTTCTACTGTATTTCTTTCCCCCATTCCTGTCAATTGTTCCCTTATGCTCTCCCTGAAACTCTCTAAAACCTCTGGTTCTTTCAGTTTATCCAGGTCCCATCTCCTTAAATTCCCACCTTTTTGCAGTTTCTTCAGTTTCAATCTGCAGTTCATAACCAATAGATTGTGGTCAGAATCCACATCTGCCCCTGGAAATGTCTTACAATTTAAAACCTGGTTCCTAAATCTCTGTCTTACCATTATATAATCTATCTGATACCTATTAGTATCTCCAGGATTCTTCCAGGTATACAACCTTCTTTTATGATTCTTGAACCAAGTGTTAGCTATGATTAAGTTATGCTCTGTGCAAAATTCTACAAGGCGGCTTCCTCTTTCATTTCTTCCCCCCAATCCATATTCACCTACTATGTTTCCTTCTCTCCCTTTTCCTACTGACGAATTCCAGTCACCCATGACTATTAAATTTTCGTCTCCCTTCACTACCTGAATAATTTCTTTTATCTCGTCATACATTTCATCAATTTCTTCATCATCTGCAGAGCTAGTTGGCATATAAACTTGTACTACTGTAGTAGGCATGGGCTTTGTGTCTATCTTGGCCACAATAATGCGTTCACTATGCTGTTTGTAGTAGCTAACCCGCACTCCTATTTTTTTATTCATTATTAAACCTACTCCTGCATTTCCCCTATTTGATTTTGTATTTATAACCCTGTAATCACCTGACCAAAAGTCTTGTTCCTCCTGCCACCGAACTTCACTAATTCCCACTATATCTAACTTTAACCTATCCATTTCCCTTTGTAAAATGTTGAGCGGATAAAGACGACGAATTTTGTCGCACAGTGAAGTTTTTTTTTTTTATGTCGGAGAAGTCGAGTTTGACGAAGAAGTATGTAGCAGCTATCTTGGAGTCGCAGAATTGTCATATACACAGTTAAGTAGGCGATAATGTCGTGTCAACGATGCGCCGTGCACTATACCTTCATAAAGGAAAAGTCCTTCAGAAATTACGCTCAACTTAGTCTTTTCTAATTCAAATTCTTACACTTTCTGTTCCCACTATAGAAGTCTCTAGTTTCTCTTCGAGTTTTATTTTTCTCCTCTTGTTAGCAACAACCTTGACATCCAACGACACAATCTGCACCCCACCTGCACCAAACTGATGTCACTTTTCTTTGTCAATTTCACTTGATATGTTCAGCAAATACATTGATGCATGAGAAACTTCTCATAATGTGAACGTCATTACACGTTAGGGTCAGCCCAGAGAGGCACTTAACTTTCTTTGTTTACGTATTGATATGGCATTTGCAACTATTTGATATGATACTTGTGTGCCTCATTTCTACATTTATGTATGTTTATACGGTAACAACGCGTCTAGCGTGATGACACGCGTAATCCCACTTCTATTTTGTTTGTCATCAGTGAATAAACCATATCGATTACGCATATCTATTTCCCTTTGGTGAGAGCGTAAAATACAGACAGCGCAGTGAACAGCGTCGGTAGGCTTCATCGCTCTCTCTCGCTCTTACATCTGACGCATGCTTCCTGAGCCGCGCACGTGCGCACGTAGCCGCCTCGGCTCCGCTTCTCAGCTGCCGCGTGCAGCCCTGACGCCGCGCTGGCCTTGGAAATTATCTGCCGCGCGCCTTTCTGACTTAGCGCGAGATTCGGCCTTGCAGTCAGCTGCCACTCTGACGTAGCCTCCGCGCAGATCTTTAGCAAACGGTTCCTGTCGGAACGCCATTAATGACGTTTCATGCCACTACGGCTTACTCACTTAGTATTCGCGCCCCCCTTTAATTATGTTTTTTATACCTGGGAGCTTTTTCGTGATTCCCTGCTTTATTTAAGAAATCAAATATCACCTCCTATTGTCAATTGATGACTTGCTAAAAAAGGACAAATTTCTTACGTTCGCCTGTTGGTACACTTAAATGAATGGTAAACAGCCACAAACTAAACTCAACAATAAAGAGAAAACAAGAACCTATCAGGCATGTGCCCTCCCTTAGTTTTAAGAGTGCAATTCTAATATCACCTAATGTGGAAAAACTAGTGTAGTGTAGTGAAGTGTTCCCTTAGTGATAACTCCCTTTTCAACTGTGTTTTGAAACATGTGGACCTCCCCTCATACCCCCCCATCCTGCGCTGAGTTCCAGTGCACGGACCTGGCCACGGCCACGCCCCCTTCCCGCCGGCAGCCAGCGCGCTGCCCGCTGAGGACAACACGCCACGCCGCCTCGCGCCAGGCGCCCCCGCAGTGACTCACCAGTGGTGATATCTTTACATTTTCAACTTATTTTAACAAAAGCACAAAAAAAGACATTTTTACTTCAACTTAGTATCAGGAACACTTGACATGTCTACCTAACACACACTGTTATGTTTTGTTCTAATTTTATTTTGATATTTTATGATGTTTTGATGTTTTATGATGTTTTGATGTTTTATGATGTTTTGATGTTTTATGATGATTCTGTATGCACACAATATTGTTGACATGTGTAAGTCCCTTTGCGACCCCTAGGAGGTCTTTAGAGTCTCTCTATCCTCCCATAGGTTAAGACCCCTGCCGTCTTCCGTGAGGGCCATTCTTAATCAAGTAATGTTTACTTTGTTTTACAAGCTACATTTGTTTACATTCAAATAATAATTACATTGAGCGAATTCACGTACGTTCTCCGCTCCCACGGAAGGGGGAGGAATGTAAAGGATGAGCCAGACAATAAGGGATTTTACTTTATTATATGAGCCTCCAACCGGTAACTTCATTTTTCCATTGCGGCCAAGCCACGGCCGGCAGTGTTAGCTGCCTGTAAATTCTTTCGTCCCACGGTCTAGTAACAGGAAGTCAGCACCGAGGAAGGGCACCTTGATCACGCGCCTCTCTCGTGTGCTGACGAGGAAACACCGCCCCAGGCGTCGCTTAGCAGGCAACGCTCTGGAAAGTTCCATGCAGCCCGCACGGTTTGCTCGGTCTTGACCAATCAGGGTGGAGGAAGCCGCGTGGTGCGTCGAATATACCCGGCCGCCCGTCGCCGGGCCCGCTCTCTTGTATTCTTGCTCACCCGCGAGTCGGATGCGCGCCCTGTAGTATTGAACATCTCCCGCTTCTCCCGGTGCTGCGGCACTGTGGACTTAGTTTTGGCAGACGACCAATTTCGGTAGCTTCGCGAACAATGTTCGCCAAATTGTAAGCTCTGGCTCACCCTCACCTCCCTAGGCCTATGTAGCCCCTTTCATCATGCTTTAGCCAATAAATGGCCTTTCTCTAAAATTTACACTATTATTCCATAACGCCCACCGCCTGCCCATACCCGCCATCCTGTACAAGAGTCACAGTTGCGTTTCACAGACTTTTACTTTCACTTTTCACAACCCCCCAATAATACACCTGTTTATATGGCCAGTGCACTATTGTTTAACTTTCGCTAAGCCTCATTAATAGGTCACAGGGGAACATCCACATACTGCTACAATAGCTTACTGTTCAACATCTACAAGCAGTAAAAGCCTAACCACCAAGTTCACTGTTCTTGAAGAATAAAAAGGTACGTATGGAGCAGACACTGTCATTGCTTTAACACATGGCCTATTGATGTTACTCTTATTTCATTGTCAAGTTGAAGCATTGTTGTTGTTCTAACCAACACAGGTTCCTCATCTGAAACTTGTCCATGGACTGACTGCCTTGTGACCATGAATCGGGCCCTTGTGTATCCTCACAATAATAGGTACTGAAACTTCACATTATTTGATGTCAAATTTACAGAAATAACTCATTTGATTAACTGAATACACTGAGAAATTGGTTCTTTTTAACAGCTTCTTCTCCTACTAGAATTATTCCAAATTATTTGTTTAAATCATGAAATTAACAAATACAGTTACACAAACAATACTTTGGACAAAACTATGAATTACTTTGGAATTAATTAAGGGCTGGCTTTGCTACCATGTTTTCGAATAGAGCCAAATAGATCCTTTAAGGATACTATTAGTTGTTCTTCCAAATGTTTACAATTAGTACAGAATTTATATTTGTCAAAATGTCAACAATAGAATTTAAGTTACGAAAAAATGACTGATTTCATCAAATAACAAAAGATACTGACTAGGAATAGTGAAAATTGATTTTCTAATCTATTACATACCTAAAACTAAGCACGAAATTAGATCTGGTGTTATTGTCTTTAAAACTGAGTGGAAAATGCGAATTATATTCATGTATGTTAATGGTACTTAATTCAAAAAGGAACAAAAATGAATTTTAAGGAGGCAGATGGCAAAACAAGAAGGGAAGTAAAAATATCCCAGCTTGCTTCATCACAAGCTGAGGAATAAAACTCTGCAGTCAGGCTGGCAACCTGCCCCCATTTCAGTCTTTAAGAATTGCCCTCTGACGCTTACTTGAGTCGCTGAACAGGTGTAAAATGAGCCCTTGTGACTGGTGCTCATCAAGCAGAGGAACACTGTGCAGGTCTGTCCTTTAACACCACAAACAAGATGTGTGCCAATGCTCTCTGTCCACATGGAATCCACGTGAGACTGGCGTTGGTACAGTGCTGAACAAGTCTGCTGGGTCGTATCCAACACGCTACGACCCTTACACATGATATGACAAAAAACAGCACTTCCTGAACTATGTAGTTACCTCGAGTAAACTCTCAGGCTGTAATGAATCATCCTCCTCTAACATTAACCTTTTGTTATTATAGAGACAACTGATACCATTTATTCTATCGATTCTTGCTTAGGTTAAAATTATCTCAGCTGTTTCACCAAAAGAATTATGTGATTTTGTATACAATGTGTTATACTTCAGGCTGAAATGTATAAAAAAGAAATTAATGTGCTATAATTGTTATGTACTAACAGTTAAAATTACTTTTCTTTTAAGAATAACTGAAATTATGAAATTTTGGGTATCCTTAATATTCACATTATTAATTGCACAATCTAACACTAATTATTAAATTCATTGCTGGATTAATTTATGAAATAATGATTATTTTAACAATTATTCATCTTTTGTTTTGTAAACTCTATCACTTTGTAAACTCTTTGGAAATTGTGAGTACTGCAGAATGTAATTAGTGGTGGGCATGCCTCTGATGGAAATGCACGTATTTTACTAAACTTGTCAACAACAATGTAATTATTGGTTTTTTGAATGTGGAAATTGTAAAGTCAGTGTGACTTAGGAAAAATGGGATAAAATGAAAAGATATTCATAGCAACAGGCAACTCTTCAACAGTTATTTTGTCATCACAAACCTAAGAAATCGAAATTTTCAGCTGCAAGAAAGTGCTCCTAGACAAGATTTTGAGCCATCTACAACAATAGTGAGATAATCAAGACAAGTAAAAAGTTATGAAATCTTCACTCTTCTAGTTGCAGCTTTTCAATGGATTGCGTATCCATTATCTTCAGGCGAAGTGTCGGAATGCTGTCTGTCGTGCGCCTTTGTAGCCACTGGAGTGCTATCAGATTCCAGCCGCTGACCAATCATGTGCCAGTAGAATCGCACTGGACATTTGGTGCCACCGGTGGTGGGGGGACGTGCATGCGGGCATCGATTCCTGGTGTCTGTTCATATCAGCGCCAGCCATGGTTCCTTTCAGACTGGAACATTCTTGCCGAATTTTCCTAATTGCTGTACTGAGATGGTAACCATTGTCTCGCTTAATTAAATTTTCATGCAGACGAGTCTCTACCACTTCTTTTATCACGGAATCCCAAAACCTGCTGGTGCTGCATAACTTCTTTGTTTCTTCAAATTCAAAGGTATGCTTTTTGTTGATACTGTGTTCGCCATCGCAGACTTGTCAACCTGTCCAAGACGCATGTTTTTTATATGTTCCGTACGGTGCTGTGTAATGCAATGTTGCGTCTGCCCTATGCATTGCGTTCCACATTGGCATCTAGTTCTATAAACACCCAGTGTCATTAGTCCTAGTGGGTCTTTGGTTGATCCAAGAATATCCTTGATTTTCTTTGCTGCATGAAAGACAGTCTTCACTTGGTGCTTCTTAAGGTTTGTTGTGATCTTCACCGTTGGTGGTCCCACATGCAGCAGGAATGCACAACTACTACTTCAAATGTGGTGGGAAATTCTACGAGCAAATAGATGGAGTTGCTATGGGTTCCCCTGTAGCACCAAGCATGACTAACTTATACATGGAATACTTTGAGGAGGTAGCAGTGGACAAGGCTCTACTGAAACAAGAAAGCATTTTACAGACATGTGGATGACACCTTTCTGGTATGGCCACATAGTAAAGATAAACTACTTGAGTTCCTGCAGCACCTCAACGGTATACATGAAAACATCAAGTTTACCATGGAGATAGAGAAAAACGGAAGCCTACCCCTCCTCGACATCCTGGTTACCAGAAACACAGGCGGCACACTGGGACATTCAGTATATAGGAAGGAAGCACACACGGACCTATATCTAACTGCTAGGAGTTGTCCCCATCCAGTGCAACGCAGCTCTGTACTTAAGACCTTGATACACATGGGGCGGTCCATTTGCGACAAGAAGAGTGTACCGAGTGAATTACAACATCTAAAGGAACGCTTCAGTAGAAATGGCTACAGCGAGAAACTAATAGGAAGAGCTTTGAGGAACAGTAAGAAGAGAGGAGGAGAGAAACCAGAAGAGGACGACACAAGAGGTTGTGCGTTCCTGCCATATGCGGGACCACCGACGGTGAAGATCACAAGAATCCTTAAGAAGCACCAAGTGAAGACCATCTTTCACACAGCAAAGTAAATCGAGGACATTCTTGGATCAACCAAAGACCCATTAGGACTAATGAGACCAGGTGTTTATAGAACTGGATGCAAATGTCAAATGCAATACATAGGGCAGACGCAATGTAGCATTACACAGCGCCGTACGGAACATATAAGAAACGTGCACCTTGGACAGGTTGACAAGTCCGCGGTGGCAGAATACAACATCAATGAAAAGCATGCCTTCAAATTTGAAGAAACAAAGAAGTTATTCAGGGCCAGCGGATTTTGGGATTTGGTGATAAAAGAAGCAGTAGAGATTTATCTGCACGAAAATTTAATTAATCAAGACAGTGGTTAGCATCTCAGTACAGCTTGGGATCCTTCAATTAGAACACTCCAGTCCAAAAGGGACTGCAGCCAATGCTGATATGAACAGACACCGGAAATCGATGCCCGCATGCGCGTCCCCCACGCCACCGGTGGCGCCAAGCATCCGGTGCGATTCCACTGGCACGTGATTGGTCAGCGGCCGGAATCTGATAGCGGTCCAGCAGCTACAATGGCACGTGACAGACAGCATCCTGACACTTCACATCAAGATGACGGACTCGCAATCCATTGAAATGTTGTGACTAGAAGATGACGCCACTCGGCTGATAACCTGTGAAGATTTCATAGCTGAAATACACCGAGAAAGCCTGCAATCACCAGTAAAAAGTTCATCTTTTGTAATCTTACTCCTCTCATAATTTTCAAAAAAATTGTGCAAAAAATGAGAACTTTAATGGTGATGTGTGGGAGAGTAAGATTACAAATGGTGGTGTCAATCAGGAACTGTTGACTGATAACGAAGTATTATCTGTTGCAGAAGAAGAATGGATTTTGCATATGTGTATTTGCAGTTTTTATGTAAATGAACATTTAGAAGCTCCAATTGCTCGACAAGAAGAAACAGAATTGTATCAACAGTGATGAGAATTTCATATAATATCAACAATGACAGGTCAGATGAATTGAAAGAGGACTGGACAACTATGATGGACATCAGGAAAGAAAAGCACCAACCATTTGTGAAATTAATCTTTCTTGGTGGACTCATGTGATTGATAGCAAAATGAATAAAGACGAGGGTAGTGGTGATGAAGTGAAAGCTGTAGGGTGCAGCCTAGACATGTTCGAATCAGGTGAAAGTGTAGAAAGCAAAGAAACAGTGAAAACTGATATTACGCAGTCAATTCTGGCAAAACTGAGTGCAGTTAATGATCAGTTAATAGAAATATAACAGATAACAATAGCAAATTTAGTGCAGTTGATACTCAGTTAACAGAAATAAAAATGGACAACAATAGCAAATTTAGTGCAGTCAATGATCAGTTAACAGAAATAAAAACAAAACAGTCTGAAAACAATGATAAAATGGACAGGGTACAATACCAAATAGACCAACTTAGTAATCAGGTTTCCGAACTAAAAAATGGGTTGCCAGAGGGATTAAAAAGTGCAAATGAAAAAGTTGATGTATTAGAAAGTAAATTTATTGTTTTGGAAAATGAGTTTGTGGCCAAATCTGCACAACAAGCAAAGGATGTTGATGATGTCAGAGTTGAACAGAAAGCTGTAGCAGAAAGAATGGAACAGAACTCTAGTAGTTTAGATCAAAAAATTTTATATATTTGAAACAGTTTGTTAACTAATGTAAATGTTTTAGACCAAAAAATTTCATTAGTTCAGGAAAATTGTATTCATAACACTCTGTTTCCAAATAATGGTATTGCGTGGTACAACATTCCTATCAAATGTTTTCCACCAGACAATTTACATCCAGTGGATTTTTTACACCACTGTAGAGATAGTTTTGTGTCAGGCATGAGTGATGCCAAAAATATTAAATTTGCTAAAAGATATCTTCAAGGCGAAGCTCTGTCATGTGAAAATCTAAATTTAAGTCAGTGGGAAACACTCCAAAGTTTCGATAAAGTTTTTTAAATAAATTTTTGTCAGAAATTGAACAAGGGAGAATGAAAAGTGAATTTTTGAATGGTCCAGATTATAGGAATAGGGACGGCACATTGAAAGAATTTTGAAAGAATCAACTTAAGAAATTTGCACACCTTGACAGGCCATCTGATGAAATGACTAAAATGGATATTACCAAGAAAGTTGCAGTGGGATTTAGTACACAGACCTGACGATTGCCTTGAACAATTTTTATGATATGTAGACAGGCTGGAAAGGGCCGTAAAAAGAAACATGTACCATAACAATTGTAATGATAGAGGTCACAGTGGTAACAACTACAGAAACAGAGCTAATGGTAATTTTAATCAGGGTCCAAATGGTAACAGAGACAGAAATTTTGAAGCTCAGCCGAACAGGAATAATGGGTATAACCACGGGCAATATAATAGGAGGAACAATCATAGAGGCAACTATTCGGGACACGGTGGTCTGCTTCAATGAAGGTCCACAGTTCTGTGGTGAGGAAACACAACAAGTACAGGACCCCCAATTTACACATACGTTTAGACAATAATAATCATACTAATAATGTAGCACAGGTATCTGAAGTTGATCAGAAGGAACATCAGATTCCTCATTTATGTTTTGATCAAAAGTTTTGGAATAATGTGTTTAATTTCAATGATGTAGATACTAATCACAAATCAGAATGTGAGAGCAATGAGAATTTTGATGTATTTTATACTAATGATTTCTTCTCTTTGTCATAAAACAGTGTTATTGATATATGTAAAACAAGTGATGACTGTATTGGATCTGAATTAGGTAGTATTTTTTATGTAGATGTAAATGAGAGATGCGAAATGACTGAGGATTATAAGTCTGAGACTGGTAGCTTATTGCAAATGTATGTAGGTGAGGTGTGTGACTTTGATAGTGATGAGAATTGTGTTGTTAATGATATTGATGAAGTAGTTTTGGAAGAATATGATGATGATAATGATGATGATGAGTATCAGGTTTTGTTGGACTTTAAGAATAATGAAGTTTCAGAGTTATTTGAGAATACAGGCAAGGTAAGTGATGTATGTGATGATGTAAGTGAGAGTCATGGAATACCAGTCCAGTCCAAGCAGTTTTTCATTAATGTCATGAAGAGTAAAGATCCAAACAGTAACCAGTAAAGGTGAGTTATCTGTAATCCTAGAGAATAAAGTTGAAAATTTTTTGAAATTTGTTTGGGACCAAATTGATGATAACATAGATAAATGTGCATTCTGGTATAATTTAGCTGTGGTTAGTCAAAATTTGTATCCAAATTGGTGGAATGAAGTGAAATAGGATCTAAGTAGGAAATGTAATTTTGACAGTAATGTATTCTGTGCTCCTTACATAATAACTAATGTTAGTTGTGCTATGGAACCATTCCAGTGTGTTCAATCTTTACCTAACAACATGTGTAACCAAAGTAATGCTATGATACCAGTGAAGTTGATAAAACCTTGCAAAAACAGTATAGATTTAGCATTTGATGAAATTGAAAGTGATCTTTTACATGAAGTGTCCAATAACTGAGATGATAATTCAGATTTTGGCTATCCTTACATTAATATTAAGATTGAGGAGTGGGAGGGGAACTGTCTCTGATATAGGTAGTCCACTTTGTGGCATATCTGAACAATTTAGAGACAAATTTAGGTTAAAATTATCTCAGCTGTTTCACTAAAAGATTTGGTATGATTTTGTATACAATGTATTATATTTCAGGCTAAAATGTACAAAAAAGAAATTACTGTGTTATAATTGATACGTACTAACAGTTAAAATTACTCTTCTTTTAAGAATAATTGAAATTATGAAATTTCTGGTATTCTTAAAATTCACATTATTAATTGCACAATCTAACATTAATTATTAAATTCATTTCTGGATTAATTTATGAAATAATGATATATTTTAATGATGATTCATCTTTTGTTTTGTAAACTCTTTCACTTTGTAAGCTCTTTGGAAACTGTGAGTACTGCAGAATGTAAGTAGTGGTGGGTAAGCCTCTGATGGAAACGCACGTATTTTGCTAAACTTGTCAACAACAATGTAATTATTGGTTTTTTGAATGTGGAAATTGTAAAGTCAGTGTGATATAGAAGAATGCGATAAAATAAAAAGATAGTCAGGCAACTCTTCAACAGTTATTTTGTCATAACAAACCGAAGAAATTGAAATTTTCAGCTGCAAGAAAATACTCCAAGACACGACTTTGAGCCATCTACAACAACAACAAGATAATCAAGATAAGTAAAATATTCTTCCTTTCTAACCTTACTCCTCTCGTAACTTTGAAAAAATTTAGCGAGAACTTTAATGGTGATATATGGAAGAGTAAGATTACAAGGTGGATACGGAATATTGTAGGTTCAGCTTGCTGGTGATCCATGTTCATGTAAGGAAGCTGGCAGTGCACCTAATACCCAATACACTGAAAACAGGGAAGCACTTGTGTCGTTTGGCACTCTGGTGATGCATACCAAACCATAGGTCTGAGGAATAAACCGAATGAGGTAGCGCCAGTGGTACGGCGCTGAATACATATTCTGGAGGACGGTGGTTCAGATCCTTGTGTGGGTGACCTTGTTTACATTTCCTGTGATTTCCTTCAAGTGAAAGCCAGGACGGTTCCAGCAAAGTCAGTCTCTAATGACGTAGCTGATGAGACATCAAACCGAGATCACCATTCCCTCATAAATCTTTTTCTTTGGGCAGTTCACAATTTACTACGAGTTTGAAGAGCGAGGATGGAGTACAAGTTATGCATGTTGTGTTAGCATGGTGGTTGATGTTGATTTGTATTGTGAAGTGAAATGACTGAAAATATATCTATTCAACCACAGAATATCAACCAGTGTTCATATTATTTAACAAAATGAAGCTGAGCATCGTCTAGACCAGTATAAAAAATTGCATTTCAGAATGGACTATGAGCCTACAATTTGCAACAAAGAAGAAGAATAATAGATGAGTATTATGGAAACTCTACATTCAGATTCTACCTCTCTCTGCACTGTGTCACTATCTTAGCAATCCAAATGCTGTGAAAATGTGACCAGCCTCCCAGATTTAAACGTACTTAAAAACTGATAAATCAATATTGGGTTATAAGAGAGTGGTGACGGTCAGAAACTCTCCACACTAGTCTATCCTGTGCGAGCTCTTCATCTTTGAATAACTATTGCAACCAACATCCTTCTGAATCTGCTTACTGTATTCATCTCTCGGTCTCCGTCTATGATTTTTAGCCACCACACTTCCCTCCAATACTAAAACGGTGATCCCTTGATGTCTCAGAATGTGTCCTTTACCATTTTTTAGTCAAGTTGTACCACAAATTTCTTGTTTCTCCAATTCTATTCAGTACTTCCTCATTAATTATGTGATCTGCCCATGTAATCTTCAGCATTCTTCTGTGGCACCACATTTCAAAAGCCTCTATTCTCTTTTCATCTAAGCTGTTTATTGTCCACGTTTCACTTCCATACATGGCTACACTCCAAACAAATACCTTCAGAAGCACTTCCGGACCCTTTGTGGTGGTTCAATACATCGGCCCATGTGATCTCTCTTTATCATGATCTTTGAACTGACTTGATGTCTAGTTTTGTTCTACGTTATTACATTTTGTGATCACGAAGTGAATAAAGTATATCATTACAATAAAATGGTGTTAAATGTTATTATTTTGGCATAATATCGTTACACGCATACAGGTGACTCTGTGTTACACGTTTTCTGTGAATCCGTTGATCTGGACAATCTCCGCAATCGAAATACCACAGGACTGAGTGACCTACCATAGCAGTGACTGTTATGACACAGCAACTGATTCCGTCCACTGGTTCTATGCCTACACGTACATCCTCTGCTTCCATTTGCCACCATTGTGCTTCGAATTGTGTGAAAATAGAAAACTGTGACCTATTTTCATCTGCATTGACACAACTTGCTCAACAAACTGCACAGACAATGGACATCGCTGCACATTCTCTTATGCTCTGTGAACATTTTCCAGGACAATTTATTCATTACGCCACTCCGTCAATGGGTTTCTGTGCACGCGATAACACTGCTGTAATACACTATCTATTTTTTACCTTCTCTAATTCTAACCTACAAACGATGCTGTCAGCTCCGCACCGTGGCACCGTATTGCCAGCAGATACACATAACCTCGTTGAATTCTATGATAAACCACAAGTGTTGGGTTCAGTGCAACAGCAATGGTACTCGAACGGTGAGCTTTTATTGATGAACAATGTGACTTCCACCACCGCCCCATCCGGTGCTGATAGATCGAATGTTCCCAGTGCACCAGAGCTAGTATGAAAACCTCCACAGTGTACTGTGTTGTACATACTGAATCTCTTGGTGGCCACGACCATTTCTACTGCGCCAGTGACTCCTGCAACAGCGTCTGCCACGTCGGGTTACGTGTATGAGCACCGAGAACAGTGTAAAGCCGAGCATCCGGGTAATCGACAGGCTGCTGCAACAGCATCTGTGTTCACCATTCCACTCCTGCCTGTTCTTCAGGACGTCTACCACAACTGTCTCTTTTTAACAAGAATAGTCTGCAGACAGGGTTTACTCTTGTGGACAGCATCCTCAATGTCCACAGAGTCTGATCCAATGAAGCGCAGTTCGTATCTTTCATTGCAGCTCTCCATGAGCACACAGATTTTATGGCTGATCTCATCCTTATGGCACCAGTGAGGATCTCTATGAACATGAAAAATCTATCATTCTTGATGGTTGTTGAGAACAACATCGCAGTTGTGGTGAAAGATCAGAGCACTGATCAATCCCTCCCTCCTTTCCAACGCCGCTTTGTGGTCACTGTGGGTAGTGAAAATACTGGAAGCTCTCCAGCTGCAGCTTTTATCACGTGCCACTGACCCATTATAGATGTGCCTATGGCTATCAGATGATGCCTATAAAATCGTCAGACATCGACAACTCACTGCGACGCAGAGTTCTTTGTCGACAGTTGGCAGTACTGCACATGTCCCAGCACGTAATTTCATGTGAGGCCATCCACTCGGCAACCTCAGTCGAGGTGCTACCTTGTGGCCATGGCAGTAAACTGACCGCCCCACCATGCCTCGTCACCTGGGTCCCCTCTCCAAGTCACCTGATTCTGGTGCTGCAACTACAGACGTTGTGCACAGAGTCCACAGCCACACCCCATACATCTGCTGTGTTGGTTCCACACCCATCATGAAGATGGGGCTCAGAAGTGTCACCTGCCATGTGCCCTGCAACCAAACTTCTGTTGTGGGATGAGTTAGGCATATCATTTCGTGGGTATTCTACAGGGCACCTGCAGCAACATCAATCTTCACACAATAAACAACTACCTCTGGGCAGACGGTACATACGTGACCTTCGGCAACACATTCTTCAGGTCGACACCCGCGTGGATACCAGTGTCGTTCCTCCAATACAGCGTGCAGCAAACAATTTGTCTGTCATCATGTACAGCTCCACACACCTTCACCTCAAACTTAAACCGAAATTTTGTTTTGAATGGACATTCAATGTGAGTGACATTGATGAGCCAGTGATAGTCCCTG
Organism: Schistocerca nitens; assembly: GCF_023898315.1. Lineage (NCBI taxonomy): Eukaryota > Metazoa > Arthropoda > Insecta > Orthoptera > Acrididae > Schistocerca > Schistocerca nitens. Next base: position 885,946,244 of record NC_064617.1, read on the forward strand.
ATTTTCTATGATACTATGGCCTCTCTCCAGATTTATCATCAGGAATGCTGCTCCATCACTCTTCTGACACATGCATTGTAACACCCACACATTCATGAGGAACAATGCAGCCCCTTTGCACCAGTTGGCTGACCTCATATCCCTGACTTGGGATGTGGTGGATTCACTGTGCAAGCTACTTGACTAACAAAATAACATTGCAGCCCTACGCACGGCAAACACATCGCTGCAGGCACTGACCGACAACACTCCCACGGACCTGACATGTGCATGAACGACCATTGCAGCACTTTCAGCAACTACCACCACTACGATGCTGGCCACTGCTCTGGTCTTGCTCTCTGTGGACAACGTTCAACATAAACTGTCCTCTTGCTCCCATGGCGAGCAACCCGCCTCTTCCACATCAGCAAACTATGCTTGCTCTACAGCTGTCAAACCATTGCGACATGCAGTCACTACGATTGAAGCTGTTCCACATACTCGCATCGTCCCCACACAACCTTGCACCATCTCACCCACTGATGATGCAGACCACGCCCCTCTCATCATGCTGACATGCTGACACTGCACACAACAGTTGGCCTGGATTCCATACCTGCAGCTGCCGGCCGACACAGTACCTGATGGGACACTCTTCACCACCTTCGCCACCAGTTCTGCAAGTCAGTTCTCAGTTTCATAGCGCTGCGTATGATGTCGCTCCCTGCTTCAGAGTGCCTTCTGCTTGTGTAGACCCAGTGAGGTTCTCCATTAAAGTTATTATGAACAGTACATGCCATAGGCTACATATTATGGAAGGACCCCCGTCCATGCAAAAGCATGCCATCTATCGGCTAAGAAACTTTGTGCCGCAAAAGAATGCATTCAGGAACTTTTACCACTAGGAATCATGTGTAATTCTGAGAGTAATTTGTCAACAACTATTCATCTCATCCCCAATAATGACTCAACCTTCAGACTTTGAGGAGACTACCACAGACTCCATGCCCAGTTTTAGACAACTGCCCCATCCACTTCACTCAAGATTCTGCATTGCAATTACATGGTGCTCGACATTTTAATGTCACTGACTGTTGTAAGGCATATCATCAGGTTCCAATGCACAAAGACAACATTCCTAAGACAGCTGTAATAATCCCCTTTGGCTTCTTCAAATACTGCTATATGCCTCACGGACTTAAAAATGCAGCTCAGACATGGCAACATTTGGTAGACTCATTACGAGGGTAAGGCAATTATTATCCACAAAGTAGTTATAAAATTTTATAGTAATCGAACAGGAAACTTACAAGAACATCATTTTTTGACATAGTCTCCTTGTGTTTCAACGCACTTGGTCCACCATTGTACAAGCTTCCTGATGACCTCATACAAGAAAGTTTTCGGTTGAGCTGTGGGCCATGAATGGGCCACTTCTTTCACTGCTTTGTCCGAGGCAAATTGACAGCCCCTTAATGCCCATTTGAGTGGACCAAACAAGTGATAGTCAGAAGGGGCAAGATCGGGACTATGTGGAGGACGATCCACTACTTTAAATTTGAGTTTCTGGAGTGTTTCAGCATTGTGGGCAGCTGTATGTGAACGGTCATTGACGTGCAACAACTTAACACCCTTTGGCAGCAATCCTCAGCGTTTGCTTTGAATTGCAGGCTTTAACCTGGCAATAAGCATCTCACTGTAATGTAAACTGTTTATTGTTGTGCCCCTTTCCCCATAATGTTCCAGTAGCGGACCTGGTGTGTCCCAAAAAATTGTAAACATCAGTTTTCCTGCGGACAATTGGGTCTTGAACTTTTTCTTGCATAGTTAATTTGGATGTTTCCATTCCATACTCTGCCATTTACTCTCCAGCTTGTAATGATGGATTCATGTTTCATCACCAGTAATGATCCTGTCTAAGAAGTTGTCCCCTTTATTACCGTAGCGATCCAAATGTTTTTTGCAGATGTCCAAGAGTGTTTGTTTATGCAACTGTGTGAGTAGTTTTGGGGACCATCTTGCACAAACTTTATGGAACCCAAGGCTATTGTGGATGATTTCATAGGCAGAACAGTGACAAATTTGCACATGATGCGCCACTCCATCAATAGTTAATTGTCTGTCTAAGAGAATCATTTCATGTGAATGCTCAATGGTTTCTTCATTTGTGGTGGTAAATGGTCATCGGGCTCCTTCATCATGCGTAACAGTTGTGCAACCATTTAGGAATTTTTCAATCCATTTGTAGACACTCTGTTGTGGCAAAACACCGTTCCTGTACTGTACCGAAAGTCTTCGATGAATTTCGGCCCCTGATATGCCTTCCGACCACAAAAAACAGATCACTGAACATTGTTCTTCTTTGGTGCAAATAGACAGTGGAGCAGCCACGATTAGCAGCACGGGAGCAATAATGAAACTAGCTTAGCAGTTAAAAATTTCAAAGATATAACAACAAATAAACAAAGCATGCGTCGTCAACGTAAAATGACTACTACCAAAATAAACAAAAATATAACTAAATTGCGGAAAATAATTTACTTACGCTCGTATTTCACCAGTTACCAGATTGTTATGCTTACCTTGATGACACTTTAATTTTCTCCACCTCTGCTAATGAACATGAGCAATATCTTTCAAAAAGTACTCTATGTGCTCTCAGATGATGAGTGGAGATAAACGAAGACAAGTCCCAGCTGCACCGACAAGAAGTCACATTCGTGGACCACACAGTGAACTCTGAAGGCATATGCCCCACGCTTGAATGTGTTGCTCACACTTTGAGCTTACCTCCACCTGTCCCTTTTTGTGACCTACGTTGCTTCTCGGACACGATCAATTTTTTCAGGCATCAGTCTCCTCTAACTGACCCCTTGCAAGGCAAACATACCTCAGGGGATAGCGAGGTTACGTGGACCCGGGACGTGACTCGCACCTTCAGTGACCTAAAAACGGTCCTAGCTAATGCAGTCACACTAGCCCATCCCAGCACCGATGCGCCTACGTCAATCACTACAGACACTAATGACACCGTGATCAGCACCGTGTTGTAGCAACACATTCACAAATACTCTCAACCAATACGTTTCTTTCCAAAAATCTATCCGCCTCTCAACATAAATGGACAGCATTTGACAGGAAGCTACTGGCCATTTATGAAGCCGTACACTATTTCTGAGAGGATATTGGGACACGTGATGTGACCGTTTACACGGATCACCTTCCTCTGATCGATGCACTGTGTAACCCTGTTAGTGATCTCCCTTGACATCACTTGAGGCATATGAATTTCATCAGCTAATATACAACAGATATACATTTTATCAGAGGTGTGGATAATATCATAGCAGTCCACATGTCATGCATTAATACTATTATGAGGCTGTTTGATTCCACAGACTACAAACTACTGATCTGGAGGTACGGTCGCTAGCTACTAACAACTCCACTTCCCTCCACATTCAACTACGCCTTTCCCTGGCGTTACACGACAAATCCTTTGTGATACTTTGATTAACGTACCACGACCAGTCGTACCCCACCTGCTTTGACAGGCCATTTTCTCTTCACTGCACGGTCTCGCTCACCCGAGCATCAGAGCAACAGTATGCCTAGTAACTGAATGTTTCGTTCGGCCACACATCGAGAAAGACTGTCGTAAGTGGGCACGAGCCTGCGTATCTCACCAATGTGGCAAAAATGCTCAAAATGCACATCCCCCTCTGGGACACTTTCAAACACTGGAGGGACGCTTCAAACACTTTCATATGGACCTTGTCAGCCCCCTACCCCTTTTTAATGTCCACTGTGACTTTTTGTCAGTCACTGATCACGTGACAGGATGGTTGGAGGCAATTCCTTTGAACGGTATCTTGGCAGGTGCCGTGGCTCGAGCGTTCGTGACCTGCTAGGTCTCCTATTTCAGCCGCCCTGCGTCCGTCGTCACAGATCGGGGCAGGCAATTCGAATCTCTGCTCTTCAAACAATTGTGTGTCCTATGCAGTGCCAAGCATTTCCATACAGCAGCCTACCACTCCCAAAGTAACAGGTTAGTGGACCACTAGTACCGCACAATAAAGGCAGCATTAATGTGCCACTCTGACTTCTGGTCAAATGCACTTCCATGGGTACTGCTAGGCATTTGCATGACATATAAAGATGGTTTAAAGGCATCTATTTAAGGGTCTAGGGATCCTCACAGTATATATATTCACTTATGAAATTTGTTGTTAATAATCCAACCCAGTTCAAAAGTAATAGCAGTGTGCATAGCTATAACACCAGGAGAAAGGATGATCTTCACTGTGCAGGGTTAAATCTGACTTTGGCCCAGAAAGGGGTAAATTATGCTGCCACAAAAGTCTTTGGTCACCTACCAAACAGCATCAAAAGCCTGACAGATAGCCAACTAACATTTAAAAATAAATTAAAAGAATTTCTAGATGACAACTCCTTCTACTCATTGGCTGAATTTTTAGATATAAATTAATGGAAAAAAAAACCTTAAACATTAGTGTCATGCAATATTTTGTGTAATGTAATATCTTGTACAGATATCGTTTATTAACCTGACACGTTCCACATCATTACGAAGTGTCGTATTCATGATCTAGGGAACAAGTATTAATCTAATCTAATCTAATCTAATCTCTCTGGTAGAGATCCTTTATGGCAAATCCCTGGAACTACCAGCAAAATTTGTCAAGGACACTACTTCTCTTCATGGAGAGAGGCTACCCTCCTTAGTTGAGCAAGTTTGCTCTCGTATCTTGCGTACGTGCATACCACAACCACAAGCACGTACTCACCCACTAGTCTTTTTACACAAGGAACTTGGAGACTGTGACGTTATTATGTTGCGAGATGACACCGTTCGTCTGGCTCTTACTCCAACAGATTCTCGATCGTGCTGCAAACGTAATGACCATCCTGCTAAATGGCATACCACAAACGGTCTCTCTACATAGAGTTAAACTGGCGTGGCTCCTCACTGAATTCACGACGAGGCCTCAGAGCTTCCTCCGACTGTCAACACAACAAGTGAGTGTTCAGCAGGCACTTCCCTCCCATCCTCCTTTACGTATTGTGAAGCCAGTGCTAGTGATTGTGTGTCTTCCCCAGTGACAATGATGAACTTCCCATACCCTTCTTCTCACCGCCAACACTGCACTCTACGACCTCATTTACTGTCAACATCTCGGCATTCCTCATGGACAACATGCCAGTGCAACATCATAATGAATATTTGTTTTATGTGCACTTTCTCATGTATGTAAATCTAAGGATGTTAACCTCATGCTCATCTGAACTATTCACTTACCCGAAGATTTTGTCAGTGGATCCCTTTGAGCATTTATCGATGAGAATGGCATACTGTCAATTGCCATTCTACATGACTGTTCACAATCCCTCCCTTCCCCTCCTATTCAGATCCCATTCTCCTGCACTGCTCGTCCCCTACGCCAACTGACATGGATGAAAGATTATATTGTGTCTTCCCTGATCGCCTCCCCAATACAATTCCCTTCTCCATTTACCCCTACACCGTGCTCCACACTCCCAGAAGGGGGTGGGGGGGCTCTGTGGTGATTTGATACATCAATCCACGTGATATCTCTTTATGATGATATTCAAACTGACTTGATGTCTAGTTTTGTCCTGTGTTGTTACATTTTGTGATCATGAAGTGAATAAAGTATATCATTATGATAAAGTGGTGTTAAATGTTATTATTTCACTGTAATATCATTTTGCACCAGAACTTAAATCGATACTCGATATTAACAAATTTCTCTTCTTCAGAAACGCTTTCCTTGCCATACATAGCCGTCTACATTTTATATCCTCTCTAGTTCAACCATCATCAGTCATTTTGCTGCCCGAACAACAAAACTCGTCTACTACTTTAAGTGCCTAGTTTCTTAATCTAACTCCCTCAGCATCATCTGATTTAATTCAACTACATTCCATTACCCTTGTTTTGCTCTTGTTGATGTTCATCTTATATCCTTCTCTCAAGACACTGTCCATTCTGTTCAACTGCTCTTCCAAGTCCTTTGCTGTGTCTAACAAAATGACAATGTCCTTGGCAAACCTCAAAGTTTTTATTTATTTTCCTGGAATTTTAATTCCTACTCCAAATTTTTCTTTGGTTTACTTTACTGCTTAGTCAGTATACAGATTGAATAACATTGGGGTCAGGCTACAACCCTGTCTCACTCCCTTTTCACTGACTGCTTCCCTTTCTTGCCCCTTGACTCTTACAACTGCTGTCTCGTTTCTGTACAAGTTGCCAAAAGCCTTTTGTTTCCTGTATTTTACCCTTGTTACCTTCAAAATTTTAAAGAGAGTGTTGTAATCAACATTGTCAAACGCTTTCTCTAAGTCTACAAATGCTATAAACATAGGTCTGTCTTTCCGTAACCTGTCTTCCCTGAGGTCTTTCTCCATTCTTCTGTAAAGAACTTATGTTAGTAATTTTCAACTGTTACTTATTAAAAGTGATAGTTCAGAAATTTTCACACCTGTCAGCAACTGCTTTCTTTGGAATTGAAATTATTATATTCTTCTTGAAGTCTGAGGGTATTTCACTTGTATCATACATCTTGCATATCAGGTGGAAGAGTTTCTCATGGCTGTACCAGATGGAAAAGTTTCGTCATGGTTGGTTCTCCCATGGATATCAGTAGCTGTGATGGAAGAGAGTCTACTCCTGCAGCCCTGTTTTGACTTAGGTCTTTAAGAGTTCAGTCAGATTCTTCTTGCAGTATCATATCTCCCATCTCATCTTCGTCTACGTCCACTTTCTTTTCTTTAATATTGCCTTCAAGTTTGTCTCCCTTGTAGAGACCCTCTATATACTCCTTCCACCTTTTCCTTCTTTTCTTATGACTAGTTTCCCATCTGAGCTCTTGATATTCATACAGCTGCTCCTCTTTTCCCGAAATGCCTCTTTAATTTACAAGTAGGTGGTGTCTATCCATCCCTAATGAAATATGCTTCTACATCCTTACATTTGTTCTCTAACCATTCCTGCTTATCCATTTTGCACTTCCTGTCAATTGCACTTTTTAAACGTTTGTATTCCCTTTCACCTGCCTCATTTGCTGTATTTTTAAATTTTCTCCTTACATCAGTTATACCTGTGGCGCCGACGAGGTCGACACCAGTATTGATCTGAGTATCGTCTTTGAACTAAGCTAAACATTATCTTTGTGCAGTTCCGCCATGTTAGTTCTGTATAAGCCTTGCTTGTATAAAGCCTGCTCCTCTTTTCCTGAAATGCCTCTTTAATTTACATGTAGGTGGTGTCTATCTGTCCCTAATGAAATATGCTTCTACATCCTTACATTTGTTCTCTAACCATTCCTGCTTATCCATTTTGCACTTCCTGTCAATTGCACTTTTTAAACATTTGTATTCCCTTTCACCTGCCTCATTTGCTGTATTTTTAAATTTTCTCCTTACATCAGTTATACTTGTGGCGCCGACAAGGTCGACGCCAGTATCGATCTGAGTATCGTCTTTGAACTAAGCTAAACATTATCTTTGTGCAGTTCCGCCATGTTAGTTCTGTGTAAGCCTTGCTTGTATAAAGAGGTGAATAAACGAACTACGAAAAAATGGGAGTGTTGTTTGGTGTAACCAACCCAAACTTCCTCCTCACTGGCGACCCCGAGTTGTAACATCTTCCATTTTCACAGTTTTACTGTGTCCGCGGCTTCCGCATCGGCTATTTTTGCGTTTATTACATCAACACAACATTCGAACAATGACTTAGGCCCAACACCTAACGCCGGATTTTGTGATCGACATGCATCGTGTTGCAGGTGATGTACACCCACCAGGACTGCAACACGATGCCTCTCACTTGATGATTAAGCCGATTTCACTGGATGTTTTCGAGCCTGCAACAATAAGTGAGGTTAGGAGTGTGCATGACTCCAGCTATCAAACGCCTTTGTTCCCTCCCCATGTGACCTCCCTCATTGACTGTGCAGTTACCTCTTACGGATGTCTGTGCAGTGCAGGACCAATGCTGATTTCTGCAAATGCTTCATTGGACAACCTGCCACTGCCAGGACAACAATTTGCTATGCTGCAATCCATGCTGTACCACGCGGATACCTGCCACGTGGCCGGAACTGCTTCGTTCACAGGTCAACCTCCTCAGCATCCGACCACGCCCGCGCCTGCCTCGGTTCAGCATCAGCACATGCCTTCCTACTTCGATACCTCGGACTGCAATGCGAACAATAACTTGTTATTTGTGCCTGACCTCCACCTCCATCCCACTGCTATGCCTCAGTGTTTTGTGCCACAATATTCACCTTATCCGCACACCGTTTTGAGTGGAGTGACTATGAAGAGTGAACATTCGCACATTCCATCCTACGTTCGACATCATTTCCCACACTGTGCTTTTGGACAGCCCGCACCTCCGCAGCCTCCCTGCAACACAGGTGGCCCTGGCTCTGTTCAAACGTCAAGCTTTCTGTGGTCTAAAACTTTGAACTTTTTCTCACCTGTCGCCCATGCGCTGGCTCCAGTCGAGCTTCCGCTACCGTTTTCGGCACATCTCGGTGCCTCATCCGCATCGGTCTTTCGCGATGCGTCAATTCGAGCACACCCGCAATGTGCTGAGCTTCCAAAACCACAATCGACACATTACGGTGTCTCACCCGCGTTGGCCTTCCACATCGCGACAGATTGCACTCAACCACAATGTGTCACCTTCACGCTGCCACCCGAACAGCCGTCGTTGCCACATCCCCTGGAGGCACACTCTCCTGGAACACTACAGCAACAACAGCTCGATTCAGGCAGTACCCTGACAAACTCAACTCAACCTGTTCTCTCGAACATTCTACAACGCTTACCGACACTGCTGCCGTTTAATCCCGACAGAGCAACAACCTGGTTCAAAATTGTGGAGGAAGTGTTTGACCATTACAAACTCGACGAGTCAACCAGGTTTCTGTGCCTCATCACCCACCTGCACGACCAGGAGGACTCGATTGCTGACCTGGTCGACGCCCGGGACTCATCTACTCGGTACACTCTAGCCAAAGAGACAGTTCCACGTCAGCTTTCACACTCAACTGAGGCAGCAATACGGCAAATGCTCCATGTTGAGCAACTAGGCAATGACAAACCTTCCCAGCTCTGGAGACGGCTACGTGCCCTGGTCAGCGCCGATCTATTTTCTGACACAGCTCTCCTCGCCATCTGGTCAGATAAACTATCTCCTCACATCCGCTTTGCCCTGTCTCAAAGGCCTCCTGAACCTGTCCAGCAAAAAATGACGATTGCTGACAAGCTACACGATGCATCACTGCTCCATTTCGCCAGCCACTGCCTACCTGACAAGTCTCAGGTTCAGGCTCATCGCCCTGCGGCCGGACGCAGCAGGGGCCGTACTGTGCCGACTGTTACGCTCGTCCCGGGAAGCAGTAAACAAGCAACTGGGACGCCACCGGCTCTTTCCGCGGTCACGCCCCCTTCTACAATCGAACCTGCTGTGGCCACCAACCTGGGCCACCGCCACTGGCAACGAACTTTCCGCAGGAAATACAACCGCACTACCCGTACTGTTCCTTCCACACACAGTTTGGTGAGGTGGCACGGAACTGCAGACCACCCTGCTACTTCCCAAACAACAATCGCAGGTAGGTTCGGGTGCCGCCTCCTGCACACAACATGACAGACACCCCCCCAGTGCTCCATTCTGTCCAGGAACGACCGGATAATTGTGGACGACTTTACATTAAAGACATTTCTTTGGGATATCTTTTCCTAGTGGACACAGGCGCCGATGTTTCACTGCTGCCCACGTCCTTAGCGTCGTCGAACACCCGCCCTCATCATACTTCACTGCAAGCTGTGAATTCCACTAAACTACAATGCTTGGGTTCAGCCTCACACGTCGTCTCACTCTCCGCAAACTGCAAACTCGAGTGGACTTTTTTAGTGTGCGAAATTGACGAACCTATACTAGGCATTGACTTCTTGTGACACCACAAACTTTCATTGAACCTAGTGCGAAACACTGTGTTTCACCATCCATCCAAGACTCACTTCCTCTGTGCTTCGTCGAGCAACCCACCCCATGACACATCGGTCCGGGCTCATCTCATCCGTACATGCTTTTCTCTGTCGACGATGTTACAAGAAACCACGCATAAGCGCCTTGACGAGCTCGAACACGTCGCTCGCCTACGCAAGGAAAACTTCGAGCTCTCCCTCTGGCTCCATGAAACACAGCTTCAGCTGTCTGATGCAGCAAAGGAATCACAGACACTACAACAAGGACAAAGCAAGGTCAGTAAGTGCGCCGAATCTGCTTGCAATCCCAGCAATCGAGCTTCCGTGTGTTTACCTCCCACTAACCCTCGCAACTGTTCTATCAAGACTGCCATGACGTGTACTGACAGTTCCGCAGGGCCACACCCTCCTAACACGGCAGCATTTGACACTCGGCCGGACACAAGTATGCATGCACGACGAGCGTCACGTGTTCCCGAACTGACAGCTCCTACCCCGCCCGTCGTGGACAGCACCTCAAACAATGCAACTTCGGCTCCTGCGCGCTGCCGTGCGACCGCCACTGACAATACAAACAGTGCAATCGCGCCAAGCGTTTCGCCCACGACCGTGCTGCCACAGGCCGCGCCCTCGGACAATGGACTCACTAACGCTTCACGAGCTCACCCGACCACGGTGCTACTGCTTCGGGCCGGCGGCCATCTTGTCACGTTGACTCCTGGGACACTTCGCCGCCTCAGCTCCCATCGGATCCGCCGAGTGGCTCCGAACACCAGGACCACGCCTCGCCTGCCCCGCCCGCCACACATTGTAAACAAACCGCCTCCCGTGCCGCCGGCAATATTTCCGTCGTCACCAACGGCACGGTTCACAAGCTTCGCCTCACGCCAGACCCCCCAATCTCCAGTAAACCACATTGACTTTGTCCCGAGCGCCTCTCCGACCTTAAAAAGCAGATTTCTGAACTTCTAAGCTCTGACGTCATTGAACCCTCTGCCAGTAGCTGGTCTACGCCCATTCATATGATGCCCAAGAAAGACGGGTCCTGGCACATTTGTGGAGACTACCATCGACTAAAAGCACGAATATTTATGGATACCTACCCCATACCCAACATTGTCGCAGTTGCGACCACATTCTCTGTCATTGATTACAAATGGGCCTACCACCAGATCCCCATGTATCCTGAAGACATCGAGAAGACTGCAATCACCACCCCAATCAGGTTATTTCAGTTTCGATTCATGCCCTTCGGTCTGAAAAACGCAACCCAGACCTGGCAACGCTTCATCAACGAAGTGCTATTTGACCTAAAATTCTGCTTTGCATATCTTGATGACATTCTTGTGTTCAGCTCCTCCGTCGAGGACAACATTTGACATGTGCAAACTGTTATGAACACTCTCGCGGCAGCAGGCATCGAGACCAACCAGGACAACTTGCAGCTACATCAACCTGCTGTCACTTTTCTTTGTTTTCGGGTCTCAGCATTTCACCGCCCTCTGGGAAAGTACAAACAATACTAAACCCACCCAGACCTTCGTCATTTAAAGAGCTCCGGTGCTTTCTGGGAATGGTTAATTATTATCGCTGACATCTACCTCGGGCTGCGGAGATTCAGGCTCCACTGACGGACGCTTTGGCAGGCACCAACACTTCTGGATCTCGGCTCGTTCCATGGACCCCTGCTATGACTGCCTCTTTCACTGCCCTCGAAAATCTTCTTGCCGAGGCCTTCACCATCACGCATCCTAATCCCAATGCACAGCTTTTCATCACCACAGACACGAGCAATACTGCCATTGGCGCTGTCCTTAGCCAGACACTCGATGGCCAAACTTCACCTCTGCAGTTCTTCTCGTGCAAGCTCACCAATGCACAACAGAAATATTCCACATTTGACAGGGAGTTGCTCGCGGTCTACGAAGCGCTCAAGCATTTTAAGACTGACACTGAGGGACGCCCTTTCTATGTTTTAACAGACCACAAACCCCTGGCTGCGGCCATTACAAACCCGCCAACTGACCCGCCTTCTTGCCGCTTCAGATACATGGACTTCATATCTTAGTTCACCACCGATGTCAGACACATAAAGGGTGCTGACAATATGGTTGCTGATTTCCTTTCACGAGTCGATGCCGTTCATTCACTGTTAGACCTCTCTGAACTGCATAACCTCCAACCCGCCGATGAGGACGTGCAAAACCTGATTTCAGACACTATCTCTTCACTACACTTCGTCCCCAACACCTTCCCTGGCATTTCTGGTGAGATTTGGTGCGACGACAGTACGGGCACGTTATGCCCCCTCATCCCAACCACGCTCCGTCGGGCTGTCTTCAACGCACTGCATAATTTATTCCACCCCGGTGTTCGTGCGTCCGCCCGCCTCGTAGCAGAGTGCTTTCTGTGGAGAAATGTCAACAAGGACTGCCAGCAATGGGCATGCTCTTGCGTCGCGTGCCAACGCTGCAAAGTACACAAGCACACTTCACCCCCCTCGGCACCTTTTCGATCCCTCCTGGGCGTTTCTAGCATATTCATATTGACATTGTCGGCCCTCTCCCCTCCTCTAACGGCTTTCGTTATGTTCTCTTGTCTATCGACAACTCGCTGGGTCGAGGCTGTCCCCCTCCCCAATATCACGGCAGAAACTGTTGCTCGAGCTTTCGTCAAGTCATGGGTATCGTGTTTTGGATGTCCAGCTATCATCTCGACTGACCAGGGCAGACAATTTGAGTTGGCCCTGTTCAACAAGATTTGTAACATTTGCGGCATCAGGTGCATCCATACCACAGCATATCATCTGCAAAGTAACGGGCTAGTTGAGTGCTGGAACCACACTTTCAAGGCGGTTCTTCGATGCCACGACTCTCTATGGACAGAGGCCCTTCCCCTTGTGCTACTCGGCATTCGTGCGATCTATAAGGAAGACCTCAAAGGCACAATAGCCGAGTTCGTATATGGCCAGAACATTGTTCTCCCTGTCGAACTTGTGAGCCCTTCTGCTTCTCTCCCTCAGTCTGACTTACCTTCCTTCGTGGACTGCGTCAGATGCCACTTCATCAACCTCCACATCCCTCCGCCTGCCAGCCATTCCCACCCTAAGGTCCACGTCCCGAAATCTCTGGACAATTGAAAGTACATCATGCTCCGAGATGACACTGTCCGTGCTCCCCTCCAACCTCCAAATACTGGCCCGTACTGAGTTCTCCGGCGCTCAGCCAACACCTACGACATCCAGATGAAAGATTCAGCTGTTACAGTCTCTCTCAACAGACTTAAGCCTGCTCATGTCAAGCCCACCTCTACCCCCCTTCAGGCCACGACCACGCCACTCATTGTCGTGGCTCACTTCGCTCCGACCACTCCCTCCACGTCGGACTTACTCACTCAGTCGAGTGACTTGCAGCTCCATTCATCGAGCTCTTCTCCGACCTCGCCCTCTACTCCGGCCTCACGCGCTCTGTTGAGTGACCCCATGCTCCCCACATCGAACTTATTTACGACCACGCCCTCGCCACTGGGCCCTTTGACTTCTCCCCAGTCGCCTGCCTTGCCCTGTCGAGGTTTCTCATGCCCCCCATCTTGAACGTGCCCTCGCTCGAGGTGTTTGTGCCTGTTCCCGCAGACATTATCCACAACATCTCTATAATACTACATGATGATACACTGTTTGTTGTGTGTTTCCCTTCATGACACAACCTCCGCCATTCCCTGCCATCTTGTGAAATGCGTTCCCCTCTCGCCCGACGTCGACAAGGACATGCTTCTTGTGTTTGCCACGCCAACCAGTGACATCGTTGTTGTCGCTCCGTTCCACTTGCAAAGCGCCGGCCCACCTGTCGCCGCATGACCAGTATGATGCCCGGCACGCTTCAACGACTTCCAGGTTTGGTGGCCGAACCTTCCTTCACGTCACCTACCCATGCAGCTCCCCGACGATGCCGTTGAGCTGACCATGGTCCGGCTCCCGTGGACCACCCCTGCCGATGCCATAGTCACCCCCCCCCCCCCCCCCGGCCACTCAAGAGTACTCCGTACTGCGGGTGCGGGGGGGAGGGTGGTGGGGGGGCTATGGGGTGCCGATGAGGTCGACACCAGTATTGATCTGAGTATCGTCTTTGAACTAAGCTAAACATTATCTTTGTGCAGTTCCGCCATGTTAGTTCTGTGTAAGCCTTGCTTGTATAAAGAGGTGAATAAATGAACTACTAAAAAATGGGAGTGTTGTTTAGTGTAACCGACCTGAACTTCCTCCTCATACTCAATACTTCTTGTGTTACCCAAGGACTCTTACTAGGCCTTTTTAACCTATTGAATCACCTGCTGCCTTCACTATTTCATCTCTTCAAGCTACACACTCATTTTCTACTGTATTCCTTTCCCCTATTCGAATCAACCATTGCTTAGTGCTCCTTCTGAAACTCTCAGCAACCTCTAGTTCTTTCATCTTATTCAGGTCTCATCTCCTTAATTTTGCTACCTTTTTTCAATTTCTTCAGTTTTAATCTACATTTCATGACCAATGAATTGAGGTCAGAGTCCACATCTGCCCCTTGAAATTTTTTCTAATGCAAACCCTGGTTTCTAAATCTCTGTCTTACGATTATTTAATGAATCTGAAATCTTACAATGTCTCCAAGACTCTTCCACATAACAGCCTTCTTTTATGATTCTTAAATCAAGTGTTAGTGATGATTAAATTATGCTCTGTGCAAATCAGCTACTCTTGGCTTCCTCTTAAGAAAGATAGGTGCAAGATCCTTTCCCCCAGACCATATTCATCCACTAGTTTTTCTCTTAGTTTTCATGCTACCAAATTCTAGTCCCCCATAACCATTAAATTTTCATCCCCCTGAACTATCTGAATAATTTCTTTTATCTTGTCATACATTTCTTCAATCTCCTTATCGTCTTTGGAGTTAGTTGGGATGTAAACCTATTCTGCTGTGGTGGGAGTGACTATCTCAGCTACAATAATGCGTTCACTGTGCTTACTTGCATTCGCATTTTCTTCTTCATTATTAAACCTAGTCCTGCATTACCCCTATTTGATTTTGTATTTATAACCCTGTATTCACCTGACCAGAAATACTGTTCCTCCTGCCACCAAACTTTAATAATTCCCACTTCAATCTGTCCCTTTCCCTTTTTGAAATTTCTAGCCTACCTGCCTGATTAATGGATCTAGCATTCCACACTTCAAGTCAGAGTATGCCAGTTTTATTTCTCCTGATGATGACATTCTCACGGGTAGTCCCCTCCCGGAGATCTGAATGTGGGACTATTTTACCTTCAGAATATTTTACTCAAGAGGATGCCATCATCACTAAACCATATAGTAGAGCTGCATACCCTGGGGGAAAGTTATGACTGTAGCCCCCATATGAACCAAGGTAATTGCCATTAGTGGGGTGACTTGCATGCCTCAGTGATACAGATAGTTGTACTGTAGGTGCAGAGAGGTGGGGGCATTATCTGTTGGGAGGCCAGACAAACATATGGCTCCTAGACAGGGGCAGCACCTTTCAGTAGTTGCAGGAGCAACAGTCTGGATGATTGTCTAATCTGGCATTGTAACATCACCAAAATGGCCTTGCTGTTCTGGTATTGAGAATGGCTGAAAGCAAAGGGAAACTACAGCCATAATTTTTCCTAAAGGGACACTTACATACGAGCCCTAATTTCTCCTTTCTCACCTTCACGGTTCTTGCACAAAACGTGCATTGGTGGCAGTAGAGCCATTCTCCAGTCAACTTCAAATACTTTCATTAAAGACTTCCTAACACTAAAATCTACACTCGATGTTAACAAATTTCTCTTCTTCAGAAACACTTTCCTTGGCATATCCAGTCTACATTTCAGTCCTCTCTGCTTCAACCATCATTAGTTATTTCGCTGCCCAAATAGCAAAACTCATCTACTACTTTAAGTGACTCATTTCCTAATCTAATTTCCTCGGCATCATCTGATTTAATTTGACTACATTCCATTGTCCTCATTTTGCATTTGTTGATGTTCATCTTATATCCTCCTTTCAAGACACTGTCCATTCTGTTCAACTGCTCTTCCAACTCCTTTGCTGTCTCTGACAGAATTATAATGTCGTCAGAAAACCTCAAAGTTTTTATTTCTTCTCAATGGACCTTAATTCATACTCCAAATTTTTCTTTTGTTTCCTTTATTTCTTGCTCAATATACCAATTGAATAACATTGAGGGTTGGCTATAACCCTATCTCACTCCCTTCTCAACCACTGCTTTCCTTTCATGTCCCTCGACTCTTATAACTGCCATCAGGTTTCTGTACAAATTGTAAATAGCCCTTCACTGCCTGTATTTTACCTCTGCCCTCTTTAGAATTTGAAAGAGAGTATTCCAGTCAACATTGTCAAAAGCTTTCTCTAAGTCCACAAATGGTAGAAAGAGAAGATTGCCTTTCCTTAATCTATCTTCTAAGATAAGCCATAGGGTCAGCATTCCAACATTTCTACAGAATCCAAACTGATCTTCCCCAAGGTCAGCTTTTACCAGTTTTTCCATTTGTCTGTAAAGGATTTGTGTTAGTATTTCGCAGCTGTGACTTATTAAATTGATAATTCAGTAATTTTCACACCTGTCAACACCTGCTTTCTTTGGGATTGGAGTTAGTATATTCATCTTGACGTCTGAGGGTGTTTTGCCCGTCTCATACATCTTCCTCACCAGACGGTAGAGTTTTGTCGTGGCTGGCTCTCTCAATAGTACTAATGGAATGTTGTCTACTCCCAGGGCCTTGTTTTGATTTAAGTCATTCAGTGCTCTGTCAAATTCTTCTCATATTATCATATCTCCCATGTCATCTTCGTGTATATCCTCTTCCATTTCCATAAAATTGCTGTGAAGTACATCGCCCTTGTATAGAATCTCTGTATACCCTTTCCTCCTTTCTGCTTTCCCTTCTTTGCTTAGGACTGGTTTTCCATCAGAGCTCTTGATATTCATACAGGTGGTCCTCTTTTCTGCAAAGGTCTCTTTAATTTTCCTGTAGGCAGTATCTATCTTACCCATAGTGATACATGCCTCTACATCCTTACATTTGACCTCTAGTTATCCCCACTTAGCCATATTGTACTTCCTATTGATCTCATTTTTGAGACGTTTATGCTCTTTTACACCTGATTCATTTACTGCATTTTTATATTTTCTCCTTTCATCAATTAAATTCAATATCTCTTCTGTTACCCAAGGATTTCTACTAGCCCTCATCTTTTTAACTTCTTGATCCTCTGCTGCCTTCACTATTTCATCTCTAAAAGCTACCCATTCTTTTTCTACTGTATTTCTTTCCCCCGTTCTTGTCAATCGTTCCCTAATGCTCTCTCTGAAACTCTCTACAACATCTCGTTCTTTCAGTTTATCCAGATCCCATCTTAAATTCCTACCTTTTTGCAATTCCTTCAGTTTTAATCTACATTTCATGACCAATAAATTGTGGTCAGAGTCCATATCTGCCCCTGGAAATGTCTTACAATTTAAAAATCTGGTTCCAAAAATCTACGTCTTACCATTATACAATCAATCAAAAACCATACAGTGCCTCCAGGTCTCTTCCACATATACAATCTTCTGTCATGATTCTTGAAGCAAGTATTAGCGATGATTAAATTATGCTCTGTGTAAAATGTTAAAATGTGGCTTCCTCTTCATTCCTTTCTTCCAGCCCATATTCACCTACTACTTTTCCTTTTTTTCCTTTTCTTACTATCTAATTCCAGTCCCCCATGACTATTAAATTTTTGTCTCCCTTAACTATCTGAATAATTTCTTTTATTGCATCATACATTTCTTCAGTGTCTTTGTCATCTGTACAGGTAGTTGGCATATAAACTAGTAGTGGTGTGGTAGGTGTGGGCTTCGCATCTATCTTGGCTACAATAATGTGTTCACTGTGCTGTCCATAGCAGTGTGCTGTCCATAGTAGATTATCTGCTCTCCTATTTTTTTAATTCATTATTAAACCTACTCCTGCATTACCCTTATTTTATTTTGTATTTATAAGCCTGTATTCACCTGACCAGAAGTCTTGTTCTTCCTGCCTCCAAACTTCACTGATTTCCACTATATCTAAGTTTAACCTATCCTTTCCCTTTTTAAATTTTCTAAAGTACCTGCCCGATTAAGAGATCTCACATTCCACGTTCCGATCCATAGAATGCCAGTTTTCTTTCTCCTGATAACGGCGTCCTCCCGAGTAGTCCCCACCCGGAATTCCGGATGGGTACAATTTTGTCTCCAGATTATTTTACCCAAGAGGATTCCATCATCATTTAACCTTACAGTCGAGCTGCATGCCCTCAAGAAAAATTGCGGCTGTAGTTTCCCCTTGCATTCAGCCATTCACAGCCTTCTGTTGTAGCTGCACCTACGATGTGGCTATGACAAAGAGATATTGTAATATTGGGTAGAGTATTTTAGTGAACTGTTGGATGCTCCAGAGCCCCCTATTGAGGAGATGCTAATCCACTCAGAAGAAGATTATGAGGCTATAGTACCTCCCTTCTCTCAAGTGGAAGTAGACAAAGCAATTTCCCGACTGAAGAAGAATAAAACACCAGGGACTGATAATATAACATTGGAACTATCGAAAGCCGGAGGAGTTGAATTAAATTGCAGGGCATACAATATTTTGTGTCTCATCTGGAAAAAGAGTTGCTAAAAGAATGGAATGTAGGGATAGTGTGTTTGGTACACAAGAAAGGAGATTTAATTAAATGTGGCAACTACAGAGGCATAACACTCCTAAATATTGCACATGAAGTATTGTAAAGTATCTTGATTAGTAGGCTCTCATCCATAGTAGTAAACATTATTGGAAGTTATCAATGTGGATTCAGAGCAGGAAAGTCAACTCTGAACCAGGTATTTACTCTCCAGCAAATAGTAGAAACGTCCAACAAAGTTAATGTTAGTGTTCAGCATATGATGCAATAAGTCAGGCTAAATTTTATGAGGCAATGTGGGAATTTTGCACGCCCGGGAAGTTGCTACACTCGATAGATGTCACCGTAAGGCACGACCAATGTACTGTGTGAGTGGAGTCTAGGCTATCACCCCAGTTTCCCACATGAACTGTGCTAAAACAAGGGGATGGGCTTTGCCACCTACTCTTCAATTTGGCACTTGAAAAAGTGGTGTGTGAATTGGTTATCCAGACAAGGAGTACTATCTACTATAAGTCCGTACAACTGTTGGGATATGAAGATGATTTGGACCTAATGAACAGAACATGTAGAGATCTACAAAGTACATTCTCAGCTCTAAAACTGAATGCAGAGATGTTGGGTTTGAAAATTAATGAAGGAAAGGCCAAGTATATGCATAATGGTACCCTTGCAGCCCACAGTAACCCTTGATGGAATTACTTTTGAGCGAGTGGAATGTTTCACTTATCTGGCCACAAAGACAGAAGCAAATGGCAGCACTTTGAAATTATGGCCTGCATAAGTGATTCTAATCAATGTTATTTTGGAATGCTGTGAAATTTTAAATCCAAGCTTCTATCATGAGAGACTAAGTGCTGATATGCCCAGCATGGCTCAGAAACATGAATGACTAGGAAGCAGCAGGAAAGCAGACTGAAATCACATGAAAAAAGTATATTCAGGACAATCTTTGGACCTGTGTATGAAAATGGGAGTTGGAGAAGGTGATGGAATGATGAGCTTTATGACTGCTGTAAGGATGACGATGTGGTCAAGTTCAAAAAGTTGTGTAGATTGAGATGTGTCGGACACGTAATATGACTCGATGAGACAAATACCTCGAGGAAAGCCTGCTGCAGTGAACCTGGAGGAAGAAGAGCAAGAGGACGACAGGCTGAGATGGAGTGATGAGGTCGGAGAAGATGCTGCCCAGGACGGTTGCCACAACTGGAGGTCTGCAATGAAGTCTAGAGAGGAATGGCGGAAAATTATCGAGGAGGCCGAGTCCCATTCTGGGATGTAGTGCCAATGGAAGAAGACATTTATGCCTAGCTAGCTACCATTCATCACACCAAGTAGAAATTTTATCTGCCATCTTGTATCCTCCTACAGTCACTCAATGATGACACCTTCCTGTACATCACAGCATCATTAGCAAACTACTGCAGATTATTGCTAAACCTGTGCATCAGATTATTTATGTACAAAGAGAATAAGAGCAGTACTATAACACTTCTAATAACATCCTTGTCAGTGATAAAAATGAAATGATCGTATGGCATTGTTGGCCAGGATGTCCCAGTTGGATTCAGTTGCCGAGTGCAAGTCTTATTTCAGTCAGCGCCACACTGGGCAACTTGCGGCCGATTATGAGGATGAAATGATGATGAGGATGAAATGATGATGAGGACAACACAACACCCAGTCCCCGAGAGGACAAAATCTCCAACCTGGCTGGAAATTGAACCCGGGCCCAGTGCATTAGAGGCAAACCTGTTACCACCCAGCTAAACAGGCAGACCTTGTCACTGATGAACACTTACTACGAAGAACAACATACTTTGAGCTATTCACATATCTGGGGACCGATTACATATGCTTCCGCCTTCATTAACAGTCTGTAGTGAGACACCATGACAAACACTGTCCTGAAGTGCAGAAATATGGAACTTACCTGTTACCCTTCATCCATGGTTTGCAAGATATAATGTGAGAAAAGGGCAAGTTGAGTTTCACATGAGTAATTCTTTCTAAAACCATGCTGATTTGTTAACAGGTGCTTTTCCATTTCAAGGAAATTCATTATTTTCAAACTGAGAATATGTTCTGCAGCAAATTGATTTTAAGGATATTTACTTGTAATTTTGCAGGTCTGTTCTTGTTATATACGTGTGTCACCTACGCTTTTTCCAGTCACTTGGGACTTCGATCTGGATGAGAGATTCACGATAAATTCAAACTAATGCCAATGCTGTAGATTACTCTCTGTTAAACAGGATTAGGTTTCCATCCAGACATGGTGACTTCGTTTTTAACTCTTTCAGTTGATTCTTAATGCCAGGGATACATATTATTTTGTTTTTCATATCAGAGTCTGGCGATGTTCAAACAGTGGTACGTTCATACAATCATCCTGCATGAACGATTTCTTAAACGTAAAATTTAAAACTTCAGCTTTCCTTTTGCCGTCTTCTGTTACCGTACCAAATTGGTCAATGAGTTTTTGGATAGTATCTTTTGACCTGGTTAGCAATTTTACATAGGGTCAGAATTTTCTTGGGTTCTTGACAAGACCTTTTGTTAAGATATGATGGTGGTAGTTATTGTATCCTTCTCCCGTTGATCTTTTCACAGACCCTTTTATTGTGGATCTTTTCCGTCATAAACCAACTTTCTTGGCACAACATATTGGAACTAAATGAAGTTATTAGCTAAGTGGGACACCAACAATTGCTTATCTGCTTTTTCTAGCATAAATATTCTACTAGCCTTTCCTGTGGGTTTATTAACATTAGTAACCACTGGTGCTACTATGCTTCCACAACCATGCTGTCAGTAAGGTCAGGTCTTCCTAGCTACAAGGTGTAAAATATTTCCATTGCATGAGAGCTGTTGCAAAAACTGCTCAAGACTGTTTTTGGAAACATGTTCAAAGGTACCTGCAATGAATCCATAGACACCCCAATCTATACTTGGTAGGTTAAAGTCACCTACAACTAATATTCCATGGTCTGGGTATTTCTGTGCTACTGACCATAGACTTTCTTTGAATGATTCTGAAACTGACATGGCAGAATTTGGTCGTTGGTAAACAGATCTGATAATTAATTTGAGTTCACCTAGACCTGTTATACATGTCCAAATAACTTCACAATCAGACTAAGTTTTCAACTTGATAGAAAAAATATTTTTGTTGACAGCAATGAACAGTACCCCCATGGTTTCAAATCTGTCTTTTCAATATATATTCCATGCCTCACCAAATATTTCTGAGTTTTCTACTTTGGTTTTCAGCCAGCTCTTGGTTCTGAGAATAATTTGAGAACAACAACTTCCCTGGAGGGCAGGAAATCCATGAACTTTGTTATGAATGTTTTGACAATTTACTGTTAAAATTTTGACATTCGAAGTATGATTACCCTGTATGTGGACTGATTTTGTTCTCTGCTTATTGACTGGCAAGCGTTCATCAGAGGCCATCAAACTGCTGCCTGGCCTAAAAATCAGGTAATATGTCTGATTAAGGTCATGGGTAGTTAAAATTTTTGCGTTCTGAAACCAGATGAAACATGATGTGACTTAGAAAAAAGGCTGCAAGCTCAGAATGAAGAAAACAAATGGCTCTCATTGTCTCTATATGATGCTGACATTTCATATCCTTAGCCCTTAAGAGCACTTTTAAAATAAAATATAAATAAATTGGCCCCCGATGTCATTAATCAATCAGACAAATAGTTACTATGTTGTACATAAGTGCACATTATGATAAATAATGAGCCACAAGTACAATGACATAGTTTTAACTAATACAAGTTTAATGTTTTTAAATAATACACACATTACTACACAGGCTGGTGAAAGCAGACCTCACTATATAAAATAAATAAACTGAAAACCTACTGGCAAACACAGACTGTGTTCACAGCTAAATCATAAACGAAGGTAATTGTTATACCAGCTCACATCAAATCATGAACACATGATGCCATAACCTAACTGTTGATTAGCAACAGAAGTATTCTAGGTCCCTCACTGGCAAACTGAGATAAAGTCTCACCACAGTTCACAAAATCAGAGTCCCATACCACTTTACATGAAAAAGTCACACATTCTGCTGAACTGCTAGTAAAAAATAATCAGAGCCCTGATTAGTGTTCAATCATTCCAAGTCATCAGTAAATCTGAGCGAAATACTTCTTAGTGTCATGACTGATGATCCAAAAAATTTCATTCTTTCAAAACATGTGCAGCTGGATCAGTGCTTAGACTAACCTACATCTTGCCTCAGACAAGTCATCCAGAACATTTCCCACTCCATAATGGCTGCCACCCTTTCACGGCTTCAGTTCAACTCTCCATGGAATATCTTTCCTCTACATCCACTTAATGGATTTATAGTTTCACCAGCCTAACTTATGACTTTTGATACATAGGTAGTGTTTGGACTCTGACTGTATTGTGAATCGTGGTTTATTTGTCTCATAATGTACATAACCTAAATCATTTGAATCAGGTACAGGAGACACATCAAATTGCGGTAAAATTTCGCCATAAGCACAGAGCAGTTGATGTTAACAAACAGCATAACAATAATAATAATACAATTTTGTTATATATACATTCAATAAAATCTACCACTTAATTACCACCTGCTCAAATTATCATTTCATCCTCTATGAATTCTTCTATTGAATAGCAGCATTTCTCCCACAGAATCCTCTGCAGCCTTGTTTGTAAAATTTCTGCCTTCATATTAATTATGATTTTGCCCATTAACTTGTTATATATAGTCATCCCCATATGCTGTGAAATCCATGCACATAATTTCAGCTGGTGTCTGGGTAGCGTAAAATTATTTTTATTTCTTGTGTCATACCTATATATGGTTAAAATGAATCTTCTCAAAATAATTTTTGTCTGCTGTGTAGGAAGATTTTATTTTCATAAATGTATATGGAGGGAACAGTTAGGATTTTCAGTTTCCAATAAAATGGGCGACAAGCTCTGTTTGCTGCGCAGTACACGTGTATCGGACAATTTTCTTTTGGAGTTTCAGTATTCAAGATACACCACTTGAACTTCCCCAAAAAATTATCCCATACCTAATGGCAGATTCAAAATAACTATCATAAACAAATTTTTGTTTACTCAAGTCAGTGGAATTTGCTAGTATTTGCACTGCAAATGCAAAACTGCTTAGATTGTTTGATAGGAAGTCAATATGTGTATTCCAGATTAAGTTCTTTGGTCCCAGGAATTTGACTGTGTCAACTTCTTTCAAAGGTTAATCGTTTTGTTGCGTTTTAAGTTTCCCACATTTCGAATGTTTGGTTTTGAAGTGTACCATGTGGGTTTTTGCAATGTTGTTTCAACTCATATAACTAGAACCAGTTTTCTAATGTATCCAGTATGCTCCAGCTTGGAATTTTTTCTGCATCATCATCTTCACTTAAAACAGAAGTATCATATGCAAACAGAACTGATGGGGAATTTATATTTATGGGTTAGTCATTTACATAGAATAGGAACAGGACTGGCCCAAAAATGGAGCCTTGAGGCACACCTTTTGATACTGTACTCCATTTAGAATAATAGTTCACAGCATCTCAGGTGATAATTACCCTTTGTTTTCTGTTGTGTAAGAACAATGTTAGCCAATTAAGAACATTGAACTTAATCCCATATTTGTCTAATTAGTAGATAAGCAAGTCACTGTTCAGGGAGTCAAATGCATTTGTGAGATTGTGGAAAATACCTGCAACTTTACTCCTCTGATCCAATGATTTGCCTATCTTTTCAATAAAGTTATTCACTGAATCCAGAGTGTTTTTTCCTGGCTGAAATTGTGACGAAGCAAGCTGGGATATTTTTTACTTCCCCTCTTGTTTTGCCATCTGCCTTCTTAAAATTCATTTTTGAACTGATTACCATTAACATACATAAGTATAATCTGCATTTTCATAAAAGAGAAAGGTTGGCCCTCAGTTTTAAAGAATATAAAACCAGATCTGATTTTGTGCTCATTTTACGTATGTAATTGATTTTATAATTTATTTGGACTGTTCCTAGTTAGTATCTTTTGTTATAGGGTGAAATCTGTCATTGTTTCATATAAACGAATATAAATTCTGTGTTAATTATAAACTTTTGGAGGAACAACTAATAGGATTCTTAAAGGATCTATTTGGCTCTATTTGAAAAAAATGTTAGCAAAGCCAGCCCTTAATTAATTCCCAAGTAATTAACAGTTTTGTCAAAAGTATTGTTTGCATAACAATATATCTTAATTTCACCATTTAAACAAATAATTTGGCCTAACCCTTGTAGTAGAATAAACTGTTAAAAAGAATGAATTTTTCAATGTATTAATTTAATTTAATGAGTTAAGTTTTAATTGTAATGTCTGTAAATTAAACATCAAACAATGTGTAGTTTCAGTACCCGGTATTATGAGAATATATAAGGACCCGATTTTTGGTCCCAAGTCATTCAATCTATGGCCGAGTTTCAGATGAGGAACCTGTACTGGTTAGATCAAGAACAATGCATCCATGAAACAAGTGTAACACAATTAGGCCATGTGGTAAAACAATGACAGTGTCTGTTCCATACGTACCTTGTTATTCTTCAAGAACTGTGTGGTTAGGTTTTCGCTGCTCGTAGATATTCGATAGTAAACTATTGTAGCAGAATGTGTATGTGTGCCTGCAAACTATTAATGAGGTTTATTGAAAGTTTAAAGAATAGTGCACTGGCCATAAAACTGTTTATTACTGGGGGAGTTGTGAACAGTGAAAGTACAGAACTATGAAGTGCAAATGTGCACCTGTCAGCTACATCATTTAAAATAGTGTGTTCAACTTCTACCCCCGCCCCCCATTTTTCAGCCAGTATAGCAACGCAGTATGTCAACACCGAGGGCAATCTATGAGGAAATAAAGCAGGAAAGCAGGAGAATGTCACAAAATCTGAATTGGTTACTTACAATAATATCGTTTTTTACAATAAAGCTTTTGATCTGGTTTGCAGCTACCTTCTGTAACTCTTTTGAAAGGACTAGAAGAACAGAAATAGGCTGATAGTTTCCCATGTCTTCCTGTGACCCTTTCTTGAACAGAGGTCTGATTTTGGCATACTTCAAAACATCGGGAAAGCATCCCTGTTCAAAAGACTGATTGAATATTTTAATCATGGGAGATGCTATTATGCCACACACTATTTTGATGACTTTAGTGGGTATCCCATCCCATCCAGCAGAGTTTTTATTTTTTAATGATAGTATAACATTTTCCATATCCTTTATTGTGACTTTTTTAAAATTCGTGAGACACTCAGCTTCTTGGTGGAGTCCAAAGGGACTTACTTTACTTTGATACTCTGCTACATCAACATCTGATTTTGCCACAATTATGAAGAATTCATTTAAAGACTCTGATATTTGAGCTGGGTTTACAATAAAGCTATTATTTCCTTTAATCCCAGATATTTCATTACTGCTAACTCTGACACCTAACTCTGAATTGACAACAGACCACACTGCTTTGTTTTACTTTTATGTTGTATGATGAACTTCTTGTTTGCCATTTGTTTGGCTGCCTTCACAACTTTTTAAAATATAGCTTTATAATGACGAACATACTTAGTAAAATGTCTGTTTTTATTATATTTCAGTGCATTGTTGAGTTTCATCTTCCTGGCACTAGAAATTTTTTTAACCCTGGGTTATCCATTTAAGTTTATTGGTTGTTTTCTTGCATGTAGTTCTAAATGGAAAAGTTTTATTAAATATTTCAAGAAAGGTACTTAAAAATTGTTAAAGTTACTATTACTTGAAATACAGCTGTTTTAAGACCGTTCAACCTCTCTTAACTCTCTGAGAGTTCAGGTTCAGATGGTTCAAATGGCTCTGAGCACTATGGGACTTAACTTCTGAGGTCATCAGTCCCCTAGAACTTAGAACTACTTAAACCTAACTAACCTAAGGACATCACACACATCCATGCCCGGGGCAGGATTCGAACCTGTGACCGTAGCAGTCATGTGGTTCCAGACTGTAGCACCTAGAACCGCTCGGCCACCTCGGCCGGCGAGAGTTCAGGAATCTGTACATAAAATTGGAATAGAGATCAATATAAACATCATTTCCGTCCTTTTTATTACTCATGAAAACCACACATTGTATGTTCTACCACCATACAGCGAGACCTTCAGAGGTGGTGGTCCAGATTGCTGTACACACTAGTACCTCAAATACCTAGAGTAGCACATCCTCTTGTATCGATGTATGCCTGTATTAGTTGTGGCATACTATCCACAAGTTCATCAAAGCACTGTTGGTCCAGATTGTACCACTCCTCAACGGCGATTCAGCATTGATCCCTCAGAGTGGTTGGTGGGTCACATCGTCCATAAACAGCCCTTTTCAATCTATCCCAGGCATGTTCAATAGGGTTCATGTCTGGAGAACATGCTGGCCAATCTAGACGAGCGATGTCGTTATCCTGAAGGAAGTCATTCACAAGATGTGCTTGATGGGGGCGCAAATTGTCATCCATGAAGATGAATGCCTCGCCAATATGTTGCCGATATGGTTGCACTATCAGTCGGAGGATGGCATTCATGTATGGTACAGCCATTACGGTGCCTTCCATGACCACCAGCGGTGTATGTCGACCCCACATAATGCCACCCCAAAACAGCAGGGAACCTCCATCTTGCTGCACTCACTGGATAATGTGTCTAAGGCATTCAGTCTGACTGGATTGCCTCCAAACACGTCTCCAACGATTGTCTGGTTGAAGGCATATGCGACTCTCATCGGTGAAGAGAACATGATGGCAATCCTGAGCGGTCCATTCAGCATGTTGTTGGACCCATCTATTCCACGCTCCATGGTGTTGTGGTTGCAAAGATGGACCTTGCCATGGACATCAGGAGTGACATTGCGGATCATTCAGCCTATTGCCCACAGTTTGAGTCACAACATGATGTCCTATGGCTGCCTGAAAAGCATTATTCAACATGGTGGCATTGCTGTCGGGGTTCCTCCGAGCCTTAATCCATAAGCAGTGGTCATCCACTGCATTAGTGGCACTTGGGTGGCCTGCGTGAGGCATGTCATGGACAGTTCCTGCCTCTCTGTATCTCCTCCACATCCAAACAAAACCGTTATGGCTCACTCTGAAGCACCTGGGCACTTCCCTTGTTGAGAGCCCTTCCTGGCACAAAGTAACAATGCGGATGCGATCAAGCTGTGGTATTGACCGTCTAGGCAAGGTTGAACTACAGACACCACAAGCAGTGTACCTCCTTCCTGAATGAATGACTGGAACTGCTCGGCTGTCGAATCCCCTCTGTCTAATAGGCGCTGCTCATGCCTGGTTGTTTACATCTTTGGGCAGGTTTAGTGACATCTCTGAACAGTCAAAGGGACATTGTCTGTGATACAATATCCACAGTCAACATCTGTCTTCAGAACTTCTGGGAACTGGGGTGGTACAAAACTTTTTTTATGTGTGTATTTATAAATGTAATTGAGATTTTTTTCATTGAAGTTCCTTTTCACATGGCCTTTATTAAATGAAATTGCTTTCTTAATTTTTGGTAGTTCAATGAATAATGCAAAATGGTCAGAGATTCCTAAAGCCATGCAAAATTTGTAAACATCTTTAAATACATAATTTGTTAGAGTATTATCAATACAGGTAGCTGACTGTGCATTTACTCTAGTAGGTTGCATGAAGTTTATTTCGAAGCCAACATTTTTTATTAATTCAATGAATTTGGACATATCACTGCTTTCAACTATGCTATTAATATTGAAGTCAGCAGCTATTACTATCTGTTTCCTTTTTTCTTTACTGAGTTTTTCAAGCAGTCAATGAAAGTCTCCAGGAAAGCTTCAATTTATCTTTCTCTGGTACTCTATAAATAGAAACTGCAATGACATTTAGGTCCCTCAACTTGATACAGCAGCTTTCAAATATAAATCTTAATTCAAATTATTAAAATAATTTATATCAGAATCAGTAAGTATGCAAGAGCCTCAACGTGGTTTCTCTCATCTACAAAAGCTGTTGACTACTTCGAAGTTTTCAATTTTATTAAGAATGTTGTCAGATGTAAGCCAATGTTCACTGAGGCAAATAATTTTGATATTTCTACATTCAGATAGAATAATTTGTCATTTGTCCACTTTATGGCTTTTGTTTGAAAAGTCAGCACTTAGACCATTTATATTCAAGTGCGTTATGTAAGGACATTCTTTTTTATTTATGATCTCAAACATACTGATTCTTTGGTACCATTTTGGTTTTGTTGTTTTCGTTACTGAATACTGTTTCTCATCCCTATCATTTCTTATAAGTTTCCCCTACGTTGCAGAATTTTACATGTATCAGTGAACATTTTACTAGAAATTTTGGATCCTAACCTATTTAATGCTTAAGAATTTATTCGGATTTATGAACATGGCTCATAGTTTATTACAGTTTTTGTTTGAATCACATAGATGCTTGCTGAAATTCTAATCTTCAGAGATATTTTATATTTAATTTTACATGCAGTAATTCACCCTAAATTTAAAGTTAAACAATTAGACATGGTTGCAGTGCTTAAAAACAGTTCTTACTTTTTGTGCCATCAAATATTACAACAATTATTAATATGGTACCACTTTCTTACCAGAATTTTACTCCTCTTTCCATTGCACTATTCAGAATTAAGATATCTATAGTAATTTTTGAATTGTGGGCGAAACTATGCAAATTTATAAACAACTGATAAAGGCACATACCAAAAGACAGAAATCATAAGAATTAAATGTTAGTATTGTGTGTATCAATGTTTGCTGAGGCATTCTGCCTTGCTTGATGTGCATTAATCTTGTATCAGATTTTATATTGATTTTTAATTAAAATGCATCTCACCACTTCATTAATTGCATTACATAACCTGTGAGTATCTCAATCAATGCACATTATAGAGAGCTACAGTTTCAGTGCTTGATACCGAATCACACCCACTCATCTGAATTTTGACATTTCCTCATCAGCCACCACCAGATATATGTGTGGTGCTTAGCCTGGGCCTGAGCCCATGTGTGCCTGGAGACTGCACTGTGGAGCAAGCGCAGCTCAAAAGCCACTATCGGCTAAGAACCAGATCTCCACATAAACATAGTCTGCCGTGTCAAAACGAATGCACAGCAGTAACGGTATTGGCTGAAGAATGGCCTTTTTGTTTAAAGCTCAATAATCCACAGCAGGATGCACCTTGCCTTTACCCAAATATATGGGGATAGAATAACTTCCTTTCTCAAATCTCATCTATAGCAGTCTTAAGCTGCTTAATCCAAAGTGGAGACAACCAATATGGGTGCCTTGTAGAGGCATTGTCTGTAAGCTCTACTTGCTATTCTCCCCCTTTCAATTCACACAGGTAATCAGACAAGACATCACTCAATTTGGCACACAGCTGGGAGAGCTGGTGACAATTTTCAGGAGATAAATGACTAAAACTATAACTGTCTCCTTCAGCAACACCTGTTGTGGCTACTCTCATTTAATTCCCAGCCCCTCTTCACAAAAAGTGCTTACAAAAATCATAGATGTGCACCCTAACAAAGCCAGAGGAAAACTTTCTTCTTCGCAATAACAGAATTAGGCCCACATGTCAGATGAAATCCCAAAATAGTGGAAACTGACAAAGCGCAAGCCACCTTGGCTTGAATCACACTGGTAAAATTTTGAATCTGAAGCTTAATGGGAACATCCCAAGACAATTGCATTTCCTCAGAATTTGCTACCCTACAGCACTCTGTCCTGCCAGCAAGAACAGAAAATTTGCACACCGTGTGCTGCTCCAGACACTGATCAGGCTCAGAGAACTTTTGCAGTTCAAAAGCACACACACAGGTTCTTCATTGACGTATGGGACCTCTGAACTGGGTGCTGCCAAGATCCATTTACAGAATGAGATTTGAGCTGAAATGCTCTGTACTCCTCTAATACACAAGACCATTTCCTCGGCTATGGGCAGACACCTGCCAGGTGACCCTTAACCTGGCATTTATAATGCTTGATTTTTGATAAGACTAACCTATTATCTGACAGCCTGTTCCCATACAGCTGCTGACTCCATAGTTCACTCTCTCCACCTGAGTACCATCAGTGTGGCATACAGCCTCCACCTCACGAATCAATCTTTCTAACTGCTGAAAGTTCCTAGGATTCTCACTAAAAGTGATTCTGAACCAGACACTGAGATACATTCTTTTCAAAATATTACAAATAATCTCATTCTCCTGAAAATCTGAACACATTCTTCTAACAGTGTCCTCCACATTTTTTATATACTTCTCCAGTAGCTCACTGTGTACTGTACTAGTACACCAAACTAACTCTTTTCTAACAACTGATGGTGTGCCTGTGTGGACAAAGGGTCCCTACACACTGACCACTAAGTCCGGAACAGACGACTTATTCTGTATCACCTCCTTCGAAGATTGTTCTAAACGCCCAGTGAGCATCAGACACAAAAGTTGGTAAAATACTCATCCCTCAGACTGAACGATTCACCAGGATTCTGTAAATCCAAGAAAGAAATGAAATGAGTGTTCAACCTCCTCACTGCATATCACAGACAATTCTCTCCTTTCCCTCAGCAATTCTACTATGGGTTAGGCAATTTGATAAAAAGCTTAGATAGATCCACACACAATTCTTGGCTAGTTTGCTCACTAGGTACTGGTTTCATAGATAAGGCTGAGTCCTATACAACTGATCAACCTCTGCGTTCTCATGAGCAGTTAGTCAGCTTGCTCTTGTAGCTGTTTACAGCACATACTCATTGTGTACACACTACCCAAATCTCAAACCTTGTTAATGTAATGTATCACTCCTGCATTTTGTGAGCACAGTGGCTCAGTAGTTTAAAAAAAAACCTTAACAATATACCTCTCCTAGTGCACACTGAATGCTAGTGACAGCATCACTCACCTCAGTGCGGTCCAAGTTCAGTGAGGCCATGCTGCAAGAGGCTGCTCCCCTCAGATGGCGTGCCAACTCGGCCACACTCCTGGAAAGGTTGCACACTGCTAATGGACAATTCATAAACAATTTCATCCTTCTGCATCGCTGTGATATTGGGCACCTCCCTTGCAGACATTCTGAAATACAACTGTTCACAAGTAGTGTCCGCTAGACCAGGCAAAGACAGAAGACAATCGCCTTACTAAAATTCTGAATATTTCAAAATTTTGAGGGTTGATGCCTCTACTAATTTTCAGTTGCACACACTACTCACAACTGTAACCAAACTCTGCTACCAATATTTGGTGGCAGTTAGGAGTAGTGGTGCTCAACTAAGGTGTGCTGTAACATTTAGGTTTCATCATTATCAACGACTCAAAAATCTTCACTGACAAATCAGAGTCAAGAGGCAGTACCCCAGTTCACATCTGTAGTTTAAGTCATAATACAATGAGCCCAATGAAAAAGGGAAATACAGCACAGCGTCAAGTTTATAGATTTTAACTCCCACAGTGCCCAGTTGCCAACGTCACAATTAAAAGAAATATCCTAGAGATCTCAGGTCTATGATTCCATCTACATTAAAAAAAAAGACAATAACATTTTTTAAAAACAATCACGCAATTTCAAATCCAGATTAGTCCTCTCAAAAAATTAATCCCAAACAGTAACCACCAGAAGATTGGGGGAACATTGTTTAGTTTAAATGTGGCCACACAAACCACAGAACAGTTAAAACATTAGCAATAAAGGTAGCTAACCAATTATCACAGATCCCCTATGTGAAAACCCCAAGAACCACCATCCAATCAGAAATGTGAACTAATGTGGAAGCTATGGCTATTAGTCAGTAATGAATTACAAAACATTTCTTCAGATTTAAAAGAACACAGTTACATTAGTAACAACACACAGTAGCAATCAATAAGTCCAGTTTCTTGCCAGGCTTAGGCACATGGCACTAAACTCAAGCACTGCTGTTGTGATAGCAGATAATGTTTTCTTGCTGGTGGCTTGACAGGGAAGAACATAATTGTAAAGATGGCTCATCAATGTGGGCTCCATAGAACCTCCGGCAGTTGTGGCCAGCATGTATACCTCTCTGGTAGATGTTCAAATGGCTTGGTGATGTTAGAAAATATAACCGTAACAGTATACAAGTATCAATGTGGGAATGTATGTTGATTCTTTGCAGAATTACACTGAGCTAAGATCTGGAGACTGGAGGTGTGTAGCACTGCCACTATTTTTTGGCACTACTGAGTAAAATAGCGATTCTGGTACTGCTGTTGCAAAAGGCCTGGAACTCAACAACTGCAGAGCTGATAAAAACACCTTTACATGAAATGCAGCAATGCCACTGGTCAATTTCTGCATAGCGGGTCGAGACAGGTTCAGCAACTCAGTAATGTTGATACAGTAGAGAGACAGAGTGACAGCAGTACTGCAGGCTGGTTATTACACCTCCAAACTAAAGGCCTGTTTGGTGCATGTAGTTGGAAGCAGTGCTTCAGCAAAGCATGTAGGTACTGAACCATTGTCAACAGCCATCTTTTCTAGCCAAATTGACTTCAGTCTGGCAGCACCATCTACAAGAGAAGGTCTAAGCCAGGCGATGGGGTGACAAGACAGCCTGTGAAACACTACTAAATGTCTTCTTTGAGAACTAACCAGGAGAGAATAGTTAGGAACCCCACTCATGATGAAAATACATTGGATCCAATGGCAGCGAATAGACAGGACGTCACTGAGGATGTCCACATTGAAACTGGTATCAGTGACCAAGCCGTGTGGCAACAATGGTTATTGAAATACTAAGGACAACTAAAACAAGCAGAAAGATGTATATGTTCAGCCAACTAGACAAAAAAATCAGTAGGTCATATCTGAATGCAGACCTTAAAACTTTCAGCACAGGGCAGGAGCTTGTAGAGAAACTATGGCTCCAGTTTAAAAGAATAATTGACCGTGCAGTAGATGGATATGTGCCCAGTAGAACAGTTCGTAATGGGACAGACATTCCAAGGTATACAGTCACTGGAAAGAAACTTATAAAGAAATGGAGATTACTGCATAATAAGTGCAGGGCTATAGACAGAGAGATGCTGAATGAAATGCGTTTGCCTGTCAGGAGAGCAATGTGTGAAGCCTTCAGTGACTACCATAGCAGAATATTGTAAAATGCTATTTCATAAAACCTAAAGAAATTCTAGTCATACATAAAGGCTGTTAGTGGCAACAAAGTTAAGTGTCCAGTACCTAGAGAATGAGACAGGAACTGAAACTGAGTGGAGAAAGGCAAAAGCTGAATTGCTTAACTCCATTTTCAAATGTCCCTTTCAAAGGGAAACCCAGGAGAATTGCCCCAATTTAGTCCTCTTACCACTGAAAAGATGAATGACGTAAGTATTAGTGACAGTGGTGTTCAGAAAGAGCTGAAATCATTAAAATCGAACAAAGCTCCAGGCCCTGATGGAATCCCTGTCAGATTCTGTACTGAATTTGTGGCTAAGTTAGTCCCTCTTTTGGCTACAATCTGTTGTAGAGCCCCCAAACAAAAAACTGTGCCAAGTTCTTGGAAAAAAGTACTGGTCATATCCATATAAAAGAAGGGTAGTACAGGTATTCACAAAATTACTGTCCAATATCTTGACATCAATTTGTTCTAGAATCTTAGGACATATTCTGAGTTCAAACATAATGAGGTACGTTGAACAGAATGACATCCTCTTTGCCAACCAGCACGGACACTGAAAACATCAATCATATGAAACCCAACTCGCAGTTTTATCACATGGCATATTGAAAGCTTTGGATCAAGGCAATCAGATAGATGCTGTATTTCCTGATTTCCAAAAAGAATTTGACTCAGTACCACACCTACACTTTTTGTCAAGAGTAGGATCATATGGAATATCAAGTGAAATTTAGGACTGGAATGATGACTTTTTGGTAATGAGGATGCAGCATGTTATCTTGGATGGAGAGTCATTGTCAGATGTAGAAGTAACTTAAGTCATGCTCCAGGGAAGTTGTTGTTCATGCTGTATATTAATTACCTTGCAGACAATATTAATAGTATCCTCAGAATTTTTGTAGATGATGTAGTTATCCATAATGAAGTACTATCTGGAAGAAGTTGCATAAATATTCAGTCAGATCTTGAAAAGTACAAAAGTGTGTACTACACAAAACAAAAAACAAAAAAAATGTAGTACCCTATGACTACAAAATCAATGAGTCACTGTTTTAATCAGCCAGCTCATACAGATACCCAGGTGTAAAACTTTGTAGGGATATGAAGTAGAATGATCACAAAGGTTCAGTTGTGGGTAAAGCAGGTGATAGACTTCTGTTTATTGGTAGAATACTGGGGAAGCGTAATCAATCTACAAAGGAGATAGCTTACAAATCACTCGTGCAACTGGTTCTAGAATATCACTCAAGTGTGTGGAACCCGTAACAAATAAGACCGACAGGTGATATTGAACACATACAGGGGAGGGCAGCACAAGTTGTCACAGGTTTGTTTGGTCCATGGGGAATGTTACAGAGATACTGAAGAAACTGAACTGGCAGACTCTTAAAGATAGATGTAAGCCATCCTGAGAAAGTCTGTTAACAAAGTCTCAAGAACCAACTTAAAATGATGACTCTAGGAATATATGACACGATGATGATGATGAGGTCCCATACTCCGAGGAGTGTAGGGAACAATGTGGGAGACCCGCACCGCCGCCTAGGCAATGTCCTGTCAGAGGTGGTTTGCCATTGCCTTCCTCTGACTGTAATGGGGATGAATGATGATGATGAAGACAACACAACACCCAGTCATCTCAAAGCAAGGAAAATCCCTGACCCCGCCGGGAATCAAACGAGGGACCCCGTGCGTGGGAATCGAGAACGCTACCGCAAGACCACGAGCTGCGGATGAACGTAACATATACCACAGCCCCCTATGTATCGTTGAGATAGGGATCGTGAAGATAAGATTAGAATAATTCTTGCATGCACAGAGATATTCAACCAACCATTTTTCCCTCGCTCCATTCATGAATGGAATGGTAATAAACCCAAATAACTGGTATGATGGGACGTACCCTATGCAGATTATAGATGTAGATGTAACCTGCCAGAGTTTCTGAGCATGCTAACACACTGCTTCCTGGACTCGGGTAGGCACACTGGCCCTAGATCGAATCCGCCTTGTGGACTAACCTTGAGGGCTGGTGTACTGGCCAGCCTGGATGTGGTTTTTAGGCAGTTTTCCACATACCAGGCTGGTCCCCACATTCCACCTCAGTTACATAACTCGCAGACATTTGTAACGTGTCCGCACTATTCTACGGATTACACTAGACGCAGACAGGTGGGGTGCACCTACTGTCCCGGGGGGTACAGGGTGGCCACCCCTTAAAATTAACACACCAAATCAAACAATCACAAATCCACTAGCTGTAGATGTAGACACAGTTCTGCAAGCATCCACTCAGAAACTCGGCTTTCGCCAATGACCAGCCTGCTGCTGGTGCTAATTCCACCTTCGGGGCCACCACCAGGCTCACTCTGGCTGCGAGCAGTCTTATTCTCCGGAGTGCAACTGCTCGACACCAGAGCAGTGCAGCCGCATAACCATCTGTGATCGGGTGTGCACGCTGATGCCGTACACTACCACTCGCGAGGGCAGACACCGGTGCTGAAGGCCGTCTTCCTCTGTGCGGATCACGGCAGCTCTGGCACTTTCCGGCGCACCCTGCCTCGAGCTGTAGAGCCGTGCCCAGGCAGTACACTTGCTGCTGTTGTGGACTCTGCATGCCCACATTCGTGCCCAGCCACTGGCCTCGAGTGAGGCGCAGGCCACCTATCGCATCGACACCACCACAGCCACTGTCATCGGCACCTGCCTAGGGGGTGTTGCTATGACAGAGCATCCCCAGAAGTGCTGTAGTTTGTTCTTCGTAATAATGGTGTTTCCTTGAGCAACTACTGGTCATCATCCTGACAACAACCCACCACCTCAGATGGCAGTAGAGCACCAGAATTGTAGCACTCATTAGTTATTCATAATTTTTTGAGGCATTAACTACTAAAAACATTGTTCTGTTATTTATCAGTTTTATGATACATTGCGGATACTAGAAAGATTGGATTACTTCTTCTGAGTCTGTGTTATATATTGGAAGACAATGATTGAGTACAATGTTATTTTTTTAAAATCAAAGATTGTTACAGTTCTCATAGGTATATTCCAATGTATTCTTCCAACTCAGTACAAGAATCTTTCCATTACAGATACTTTCACCTGCATAATAAAACTGAGGATATCACTACAAGATTGTGATTAAAAATCTGAGTTGTTAAAGTGATTGTTCATTTTATTCCTGGGCTGAAGTACTACCCCGACACCAGCTGGGGTAATACACAAAGCGTGCACATAATGCCCGTGCACATACTTCCTCTTGCAAAGTTCCTGTGATCGCCATTCCATCTTGACGGTGAGTGTTGTCCCTGTACGTTACTTGCCACATGAAAAGAAATGATGCTACACGTATACTGCTGCAAGGGCCGAACACAGCCACACCAGATGCAGCCAGAAAAGCTGTTAAGGAAGCTAAACTGAGCAGTTGTTAAAAGTTTATTATCAGCAAGGTGTTCTGTTCTATGTTATCTTCTCAAAAACTTTTGTGAAAATGAGAAGGAGGGCGATGGATCTATAGTTATTTTGTCACTTGTTTATCTCCACTTTCTTATTCATATTCTGGAACAGATGCCTTTCTAAGTCAAATAAAGTAAGACTACATTTCCAGAAACAGAATTTAAATGTTTAATTCTTTTTCTCCATGCATAAGCAGATTTTATTGACATGTGTCAATGCCTGTAAGTGAAATTTTCACACTTCTGTCTCCATTACAATATGTTATTTTTCCTCTGTCAACAGGCATACAAATGATATGAAGAAATTCACAAAATTTAAGAAAAGAAGAAACACAGATAATGTATTAGGTTTATTTTTTTACCTCGAGTAACATATAAACTAACACAATACAACCACAGAAACAGACACACAAAATTACAATGTAATCAGTTTCTTCATTGGATGTGGCTCTTTGGAGATAGCACATTTATCCATTATTGTGCTTTCAGATAGGAGATGTTTGCATCACAGTTACAGTGTCCTCAAGAAATTCAGTTAAGATTTAGTACTACGGATGATACTTGCAAGCCATTGCTTATTTCACTTTGATGTCTCTTCTTCAGTTTTTATTTTGATTACAAAGGTAGGATCATCCACAGACTGTAAATGCCTAGTACAAATTTCTTTTGACTCGTAAGTACAACAAGTAGTCACCAGAAAACATTAACTGGTAGTACACTCAGGTGAAAAAGTTTCCCTCATTGTGATTAATATAATTTACAAATTTTTGGAACTATTGTAACATCCCTAAAAATACTTAACACAAACTTCTGAGTAGTTTATGCTCTAAAAACAAAAATGGACATTTATTTTCATGAGGTAGGTAACACAGTTTGTAATTTGAATACCGACACATAATGAGTTCTGTAAACACAATCATCTCACTGTGCTGTCCTCTAAGAAAAATACACAAATACATACAGCAGGCACATTTTCCTTCAGGAGAACTTGAGACCAGATATCCAGGTACAAGAGCCATAGTCAGCAGCTGGAGGGAGGACGGCTACCCTGCTCTCTCGGTGGTACGTGTACCGGTGTTTGTTGAGGCTGTTCTGCGTGCTGTAGCTGCGAGAACAGAGCACACAGCGAAAGTCCTGATCTGATAGGCTGTGCTTGTCACTTATGTGCCTGCGTAGGCTTGCTTTAGTGCTGAGGGCCTTCCCGCACTGCAAGCAGGTCACCTTCGGGCTGCGGGTGCCGTCGCCCAGTCCCAGCGTGTCGGTGGCACCTATTCGGAAATGACAGGTAGGGGTAAAAAAATTACTGAGAGTAAAGTACTATTACACTGTGACTTTCATTATAAATCTAAATATCTTTCAGTTAAATGATTAATGGAAAATCTCATATAAAGATGTGAAACCAACACTAACAAAGAGATAGAGGGGCTGGCCAGTACTTACCTCAGCTCAGTACAGCCGATATATATATATATATATATATATATATATATATATATATATATATATATATGGTTATAATAGAGGGAAACATTCCACGTAGGAAAAATATATCTAAAAACAAAGATGATGTGACTTACCAAATGAAAGTGCTGGCAGGTCGACAGACACACAAACAAACACAAACATACACACAAAATTCAAGCTTTCGCAACAAACTGTTACCTCGTCAGGAAAGAGGGAAGGAGAGGGAAAGACGAAAGGATGTGGGTTTTAAGGGGGACTGGATCAGATTCTGAATGTGGCTCTCCAGCAGGGATATGACTTCCTCAAATCCTGCCCTGAAATGAGATCCATCCTTCATGAAATCCTCCCCACTCCACCAAGAGTGTCTTTCCGCCGTCCACCTAACCTTCGTAACCTCTTAGTTCATCCCTATGAAATCCCCAAACCTACATCTACATCTACATTCATACTCCGCAAGCCACCCAACGGTGTGTGGCGGAGGGCACTTTACGTGCCACTGTCATTACCTCCCTTTCCTGTTCCAGTCGCGTATGGTTCGCGGGAAGAACGACTATCTGAAAGCCTCCGTGCGCGCTCTAATCTCTCTAATTTTACATTCGTGATCTCCTCGGGAGGTATAAGTAGGGGGAAGCAATATACTCGATACCTCATCCAGAAACGCACCCTCTCGAAACCTGGCGAGCAAGCTACACCGCGATGCAGAGCGCCTCTCTTGCAGAGTCTGCCACTTGAGTTTATTAAACATCTCCGTAACGCTATCACGGTTACCAAATAACCCTGTGACGAAACGCGCCGCTCTTCTTTGGATCTTCTCTATCTCCTCCGTCAACCCGATCTGGTACGGATCCCACACTGATGAGCAATACTCAAGTATAGGTCGAACGAGTGTTTTGTAAGCCACCTCCTTTGTTGCTGGACTACATTTTCTAAGCAGTCTCCCAATGAATCTCAACCTGGTACCCGCCTTACCAACAATTAATTTTATATGATCATTCCACTTCAAATCGTTCCGCACGCATACTCCCAGATATTTTACAGAAGTAACTGCTACCAGTGTTTGTTCCGCTATCATATAATCATACAATAAAGGATCCTTCTTTCTATGTATTCGCAATACATTACATTTGTCTATGTTAAGGGACAGTTGCCACTCCCTGCACCAAGTGCCTATCCGCTGCAGATCTTCCTGCATTTCGCTACAATTTTCTAATGCTTCAACTTCTCTGTATACTACAGCATCATCCGCGAAAAGCCGCATGGAACTTCCGACACTATCTACTAGGTCATTTATATATATTGTGAAAAGCAATGGTCCCATAACACTTCCCTGTGGCACGCCAGAGGTTACCTTAACGTCTGTAGACGTCTCTCCATTGATAACAACATGCTGTGTTCTGTTTGCTAAAAAATCTTCAATCCAGCCACACAGCTGGTCTGATATTCCGTAGGCTCTTACTTTATCAGGCAACAGTGCGGAACTGTATCGAACGCCTTCCGGAAGTCAAGAAAAATAGCATCTACCTGGGAGCCTGTATCTAATATTTTCTGGGTCTCATGAACAAATAACGCGAGTTGGGTCTCACACGATCGCTGTTTCCGGAATCCATGTTGATTCCTACATAGTAGATTCTGGGTTTCCAAAAACGACATGATACTCGAGCAAAAAACATGTTCTAAAATTCTACAACAGATCGACGTCAGAGATATAGGTCTATAGTTTCGCGCATCTGCTCGACGACCCTTCTTGAAGACTGGGACTACCTGTGCTCTTTTCCAATCATTTGGAACCCTCCGTTCCTCTAGAGACTTGCGGTACACGGCTGTTAGAAGGGGGGCAAGTTCTTTCGCGTACTCTGTGTAGAATCGAATTGGTATCCCGTCAGGTCCAGTGGACTTTCCTCTGTTGAGTGATTCCAGTTGCTTTTCTATTCCTTGGACGCTTATTTCGATGTCAGCCATTTTTTCGTTTGTGCGAGGATTTAGAGAAGGAACTGCAGTGCGGTCTTCCTCTGTGAAACAGCTTTGGAAAAAGGTGTTTAGTATTTCAGCTTCCCTACCCTCTGGCTCCTACCCTTGTAACTGCCCCCGGTGTAAAACCTGTCCCATGCGCCCTCCCACCACCACCTACTCCAGTCCTGTAACCCGGAAGGTGTACACAATCAAAGGCAGAGCCACATGTGAAAGCACCCACGTGATCTACCAACTGACCTGCCTACACTGTGACGCATTCTATGTGGGAATGACCAGCAACATACTGTCCATTCGCATGAATGGACACAGGCAGACAGTGTTTGTTGGTAATGAGGATCACCCTGTGGCTAAACATGCCTTGGTGCACGGCCAGCACATCTTGGCACAGTGTTACACCGTCCGGGTTATCTGTATACTTCCCACTAACACCAACCTATCCGAACTCCGGAGATGGGAACTTGCTCTTCAATATATCCTCTCTTCCCGTTATCCACCAGGCCTCAATCTCCGCTAATTTCAAGTTGCCGCCACTCATACCTCACCTGTCATTCAACAACATCTTTGCCTCTGCACTTCCGCCTCGACTGACATCTCTGCCCAAACTCTTTGTCTTTAAATATGTCTGCTTGTGTC
Source organism: Schistocerca nitens (assembly GCF_023898315.1). Lineage (NCBI taxonomy): Eukaryota > Metazoa > Arthropoda > Insecta > Orthoptera > Acrididae > Schistocerca > Schistocerca nitens. The sequence goes on from NC_064617.1 coordinate 885,987,710, forward strand.
TGTATATTTGTGGATGGATATGTGTGTGTATGTGAGTGTATACCCGTCCTTTTTTCCCCCTAAGGTAAGTCTTTCTGCTCCCGGGATTGGAATGACTCCTTACCCTCTCCCTTAAAACCCACATCCTTTCGTCTTTCCCTCTCCTTCCCTCTTTCCTGATGAGGCAACAGTTTGTTGCGAAAGCTTGAATTTTGTGTGTATGTTTGTGTTTGTTTGTGTGTCTGTCGACCTGCCAGCACTTTCATTTGGTAAGTCACATCATCTTTGTTTTATATATATATATATATATATATATATATATATATATATATATATATATATATATATATATAAGAACAGAACTGAAAATTTACGTTCCTAGCTTTCGGAACAAATTTTCCTTCATCAGGGAGGAGAGAGGAGAAAGAAAGGGAAGAAGGGAAAGTAGATTCAGTTACTCACAACCCAGGTTATGAAGCATCAGTGACGGTAGAACAATAAATAAATAAATAAAAAAAATCATGTTACTATTTTTTTTAATATAAACTTTAAGAAGAAACCACATTCGAAGAAATGGTATTTGAAGCACCAAAAATGAGGCAAACACATTGAACCAGGTCATTTCTGCAGCCGACAAAGATGCATTGTGGAATCATACTTCCACTAGACAACTGAAGCTAAGACCAATATCGCCTTGTAAACATCTAACGGAAAAGGTACTGTCACGAAATATGCCAAATTTAAGTAAATAAAAATAGTGAGCATATTTCAACTGCCCTCCCTGTTTTCCTTTCCCTGTTGCTTCATAACCTGGGTTATGAGTAACTGAATCTACTTTCCCTTCTTCCCTTTCTTTCCCCTCTCTCCTCCCTGATGAAGGAACATTTGTTCCGAAAGCTAGGAATGTAAATTTTCGGTTCTGTTTTTTGTGTATCTATCTTTCAGTTAAGTGGTTCTTGATGATTTGGTAATCAGTTAATGCCTGTAGCCTTGCAATTTTTTAAGTATGACATAATATGTCTACATGACGTTTTTTAAATTTTGCGCATATGTGAATTACAATGTGCACTTATCCTAAAATACATAAATGAATTCATGATGTGGAATACCGGGTGTAAAGATAACTAAAATGTCCAGTTGCAGGGATTTGTGTGTGTGTGTGTGTGTGTGTGTGTGTGTGTGTGTGTGTGTGTCGTATCTGAATATTAGGATTCTGTTCAGATGAGTGGAGCATTTAAGTTGTGTGCGCACCCACTGAGTGTGGGCAGAGTTCGTGTCACTAGCCGACTGCTGCCTGGGCTGAGACCAAGTGCCAGTGGGCAGTGGCTCACTTACAGCAGAGATGGCCTGACTCCACAAGGATTTTTACAGGCCAGATGTGACTTCAGTGTCTGGCAGCTATTAAGTTTTTCAGATTGTATTGTACTTATCTGCATATGAGAAGCACGGACTGTGCTCAGTACAGGGGAGCATGAGGTGTCAAACAAGAGAGAATTCGATTATGAATCCAATAGTATACAGGTGTGATCCGGAAATGTTGTATGATAGAAACTGAATTTATTAATTTACCTAATTTGTATAGTGAGAAACTATCCACTATATTGGGGGCTCAAAATCATAATAACTTGTCTTAATCATCAGTCAACATTTTAATGAAAGATTAATGGAACGATACACTTCTTTTATTTAAACTTAACCATTGGTAGTTGGGTATGTGATTTTGTAGTGGCACCTACATTCAACATAGTAGATATTAGAGTCATGACTAGTTGTCAGTAACTATTTTACTGTTTTTTATTAAATTTGAAGTGAATGAACTTAAGGAAGAAAAAGTCTGCCCCTGGACTAACAGAGAGAGAGAGAGAGAGAGAGAGAGAGAGAGAGACAGTGATTTATAAGGTTAAGCAGCTTTCAATTGGGGTCTCTTGTCCAGTATATAGTTTGTCACACATCCAGACCCAAAAGCAAGGTTGATGAGGTAGCAAGAAGAAGACAGAGTTGCACCGCAAATTCATTCAGTTACGCACAACATGAGTCTGTTACCATAGCACCCTGCATACCATAACAGCCACACACCGAGCAGTTATCAACAACACACAGCAAGCAGAATCCTAGCCATGAGGGTCCTGGGGTTTTCCAGCATGCTACCATACCGATCACACCACACTAGCAACCCTCAAAAGTGCGCAGCAGCATGGCAGCCACAGACAGTGAAAGCAGCATTTACATTTACCTTGTTGCTGCAGTTTTTAGCCATGGCTGATGGAATTAAGCACTCACCAAGTGAGAGTGGGTCTGAATGGTTAGGGAGTGATATGGGGAGCCATAGTGAATCTGAGGGAGACATTAGTGAATATGTAGTAGCTGGGAATTTTAAGGCACAGATGTAGTTTATAATGGGAAGGATGGGAGGATCAGATAAAATCAAGAGCCAAAATTAGGGATCAGAAATAATATTATAACTGAAAACTGGATGATCAAAGGCTTTTAAAGAGACCATTCACAAGGTGGGGAAGAAGTTGGCAGATCAGATTAACACAGTGGAGAAGGTTCTGGGGGCGTAGGACAGATGCTGTGCAGACAGGGTGCATAGAACAGGCTAAAGCTACTGAATTTGTGATGAGAACAGTGTGTGAGAGCATAGATAATGTGAGATGGGAACTGCAGAAGGAAGTTGAGGTCAAGGCAAAAGAAAATGCATCCATTAGAGCCACACTGCATAATGTAGCTATTGATCAAGGGAGCACAGCAGCTACTCAGTTTATGGCAAGCCCTAAGATTAAATATTTTAATGGAGAAAATAAGTACTATGTGGTTCCTTAGCCTCATGCAAAGATTGCTTTGTAGAAGGAATGAGTGACAAGATGAAAGTAATGTTCATTAAATGGCAGTTAGATGGAAGTGCACAAACATAAATGAATCAGAATGTGTGCGCATATTATGATTAAGCTACATTTGAGCCACTTCTGCTCAGCAAGTATTGGGGCCTTAGGAAGCAGATGAAACTGTAGAATGCTTCCCTCAATGATCTAAGCTATGATAGTAATCAGAGCAGAGTAACTTGCACAAATTTTGTGAAGCAGAGCTGCAAAAGTTGCATTTAAATTATTTGTTTGATCAAGAAGCTTGTGAAGAAGATTGTATCAGTTTGGTGGCACTATCACTAAACAATCAGATTGTACTACCGTGTTTGGCAGCAGACAGCAGAGGCTATATTAATGTTTGTAAGGAACAAGCTGAGACTTTCCCATAAGTAATTTATGCGGCTAGGAAATGGAGCCTGTTGCAGCTGAATTAAAAGTCTGGTGCACAATAAGCCTTTGCCTACAGCCTCTCCACAACTCATTGTTTCCAGGGACAGCCTCCATTTGAAACACTCCAGCTTCTCTTAAATCACTATTACTAAAGCTACAATTTTCATAACCTTCTTTGGTCCTGTATTCATCATTAAATCATGTCCTCCTACTTTCATGGACCACAGTGGGGAGAAAATTAAGTTTCCCGGCTGCTGCCAATGATGATTCCCACTTTAATTCTGATTACTGCCTTGCCTATTATCAGCAGGTTATATTCCATCACAGCTACTGATAGCCTTGAGAGAGCCAGCCATGACACAGCTCTTCCATCTGGTGAGCAAGATGTATGAGAGAGGTGAAATACCCTCAGACTTCAAGAAGAATATAAATTCCAAAGAAAGCATGTGCTGACAGGTATGAATATTATTGAACTATAAGTTTAATAAGACATGGCTACAAAATATTAATACAAATTCCTTACAGAAGAATGGAAAAACTGGTAGAATATGACTTCGGTGGAGACCAGTTTGGATTCCGGAGAAATGTAGGAACATGCAAGGCAATACTGACCCCACGACTTCTCTTAGAAGCTAGGTTAAAAAAAGGAAAACCTACATTTACAGCATTTGTAGACTTAAAGGAAGCTTTTGACAACACTGACTGGAATACTCTCTTTGAAATTATGAGGGTAGCAGGGGTAAAATACAGGGAGCAAAAGGCTACTTATGACTTGTACAGAAATCAGATGGTAGTTGTAAGAGTTAGGAGCAAGAAAGGGAAGCAGTGGTTGAGAAGGGAGTGAGACAGGGTTGTAGCCTATCCCCTACATTATTCAGTCTGTATACTGAGCAAGCAATAAAGGAAACAAAAGAAAAATTTGGAATAGGAATTAAAGTTCTGGGAGAAAAAATAAAAACTACGAATATTTTTGGAAGGTGATGTTTCACAGCCATTAAGTAACACATAAAATGCATATTTGAACCATCAACTGTTTTTATTTTTCACCCAAATATCTACCGGTTTCGGTCTTAGACCATTTCCACGGATGAGGGTTAAAATGGTTTAAGCCACCATATTGCATTAGTCACTACTTATGTGTAGTGCATGCCATAAATGTAGATATATGACACAGGACTTTAAACGCAAACATATGAATACTGAATGTATACAGAGCAGTACTGCTTTGTGGTACAGCCTGATTAGAAGAAAGGATTGGTCGGTAGGACACATTCTGAGACATCAAGGGTACACCAGTTTAGTGCTGGAGGGGAGTGGAGGAGGGGGGGGGGGTAAAAATCATAGAGAGAGACCGAGAGATGAATGCAGTAGGCAGATTCAGAAGGATGCAGGTTGCAGTAGTTACTCAGAGATGAAGAGGCTTGCACAAGATAAGAGTCGCATGGAGAGCTGCATCAAACCAGTCTCTGAATTGAAGACCACAACACAAGAATGAGGACACTGTAACATATTCTGTGTCCAGTGTGAAAATTAAAACAGCTACTGGGAGCTACAATAGGCCAATCAAAAATGATTTCAGCTTTGAAGTTAAAAAAATAGATACTGTAATTCATGTACATGGGTTTTTCATTGTACCTAATTTGTGTATGAATATTTTGGTGGCAACACATATTTCTTGGCCAAATGTCTGTTTTAACCAAAGCTTCATTGAACTGAATGCTGGAGGCAACACATATTTCTTGGCCAAATGTCTGTTTCAACCAAAGCTTCATTGAACTGAATGCTGGAGCAACCAGAAAGTGTGTGAGATTTAAAGGATCACTTGCTGGGGATAAAGTGATGGCAAGTCTATGTATAGACAACAGTCTTACCGAAATAGATGTAACTGACAGAATTAAGGGAAAGGTGGAATGACACAAAGGGTCTGACTGAAGAATATAACAGAACTGAGGTTGTGTAACCAGTAAGGAGCAGCAACCTATGATATATCTGTGTAGTGGGTGTTTATGTTGTTTGTATGTAAACAGAGATTAAAATTTCTAGGGGGTGCATTTAATTTTTGTATGTTCATTCAGTGTGTGCAAATTTGACATAATTAATCCTCCAAATTAATTTTGGTGCATGGAGGTGGCTTTGAATTTAATTTGGTGTTTTATTGTGTGTTAGTTAACATACATATTTTATAGTGATTTATGTAAAAGGACAGCTGATGTGTTGTTCCACTCATTTGTTTGCATTTCAAAGACATTGTTCACAATGAAACAATGTTTCTTATGTTGCAGTGTTGTGGTCAATGTTCTTTAATCTGAGACTGTCGCTGTCACAAGAAGAATTGCATGAACGCCTGTCACAGTATATTAAGATAAGATAATTTTACTGTCAATAGGCCGTTACAGCAATAGACAAATTTTTGTACAGCAGACAAGTTTTTTTTTTGTACAGCACAGTCATTACATTAGTAAACAGAATAATAAAGCATTTTTGATTTACAATTCAGTGTCACAGTCAAAGAACTCTTTTAATTCATAAAAGGTGTTGACAACAAGTAACATATTTAATATTTTCTTAAATTCACACTCTGGAAGGTCTTGTACTATCTGCAGAAGCTTATTAAATAGTTTGTGGCCCACAATCTCATAGCTATTGACTGTCTTTGCTAGTCTATGGTATGATGTATATATGGACTTGTTTTTCCTTGTGTTGTGACCATGGATATTATTTCTACATTTCACTTCATGTAGGTTCTTTATTTTGTAGATTAACACTTGGTATATGTATAAATTTATAACAGTCATTATTTTGCTTTCAGAAAACAAGGGCTTACAATGTGATTTGTGTTGGGAACATATAATGACTCTGATTGCGTTCTTCTGCAGAGTAATATATTTTGGACATGGCTCGAGTTTCCCCAGAGAATAAGTCCATATGACATAATACTTTGGAAGAATACAAAGTAAGAAGTCTTAACATAGGCTGCTGGTACATATTTCATAAGACATCTTAATAAATAAATTACTGTAGACAGTTTCACACTAATATATTTTATATGTTATTCCCAGGACAATCTGTCACCTAAGTATATCCCCAAGAACTTTACATAGGTGCGATCATTAATAGGGCTTTTATCCCTTAGGCTAAATGACATTTTTTGTATTTTGTTCTCATTCAGGAGAAAACCATTTGACTTAAATCAATATGATGCTTGGGCAAGTGTATTGTCAACAGAATCTTTTAGCTTATTCAGGTCATTGTTGTAGTTTAAGAAGGTTGTGTCATCTGCAAATAGGACTGTACTGGAACTTATAAAGGAGGGTAAGTCATTAATCATAACCAGAAATAAAAATGGTCCCAAGACAGAGCCCTGCAGAACTCCCATCTTAGTATGTTTCTTAGTAGACTTTGCTGAGCCAATACACACAATTTGGCTACAGTCTTGGAGATACGATGTTAATAGTTTAAGGCTGTTATCCCTGATGCCATAAAAATGGAGTTTCTTTAGCAATGTGTCATGTCCTACACAGTCAAATGCTTTACTCAGGTCACAAGAAGTGGCCTGAGCATAGCTCTTCTCTTCAAACGCTCCAAGTATATATTTAATTACAGAGTCTATTGCATCAGCTGTTGATAATTGTTTTCTAAATCCACACTGTGATTCATTAAATATTCCAAGTTTTTCGAAGTGGGTTGTCAACTGATAGTATATGATATATTCTATTATTTTGGCCAAGATTGGAACTATTGATATTGGTCTGAAGCTTGCAGGGTTGACTTTGTCACCCTTTTTGTTGACAGGGACCACCCTAGATAGTTTCAGCTCCTCGGGAAAGTAGCCCCCTGATATACATTTATTTATAAAGTAAGTTGCATGACGTGTCATAGATATCAACACTATCTGATGATTTGAAGTTCCTTACTATTTTTAATACGGTATTAGGTGTAACCTCAGAGAAAGTGAGAATGTCATCATAGGCTCTTCCACGATAGCTTCTTTCTAATAGTTCAGCTGCACTTTTATTAGGCTTACTAATGCAATTGCTTAATTCCTCCATAGATTTAATAAAATACTCATTGAACTCTTGTGAAGAGATGCTGAGTTTGACCTTATGTTGTTCTTTGACAACACTGTTTATGATGTAGTAATTTTGTATATATCTAACAGAGTCATTACATGACCCTTCATATCTGACAGTGTTTTTGTGTACCAGGTATTTTTCTTTTTCGGCCCCCTTTTTCTACGGCCATTGTCTGTTATCTTATATCTTCTAATGGGAATACTGTCATTGAATGTTTGCAGAAATGAGTTGAAGAAATGTTCAAACATTAGCTTAGCTGTCGCATTATTTGATACACAAATATTACTATCATTTTTCTGTATAAACCTAGTACTATCTGTAAGAGATTTCTTGAGCTTGTCAGTTTTTCTTTCATTCATTTTTGATTTGGACAATGCACCACTAGGAGTGACAGAGCTGATCCTATCAGCATACATTAAGGGCACTGATTTGTGTCTGAAAGGGAGAACACGGTTACATCGCATTGATCTTGGGTGTATTTAAAATTAACAAATATGTTGTCTAAGCATGCTAGTTCCCTGGTGGGTTTACAGTTAGATACTGTAGGTTGAACTGTCATAATAGGTATTTCAGGTCACTAACACTACGTTTATCAGTCAACACATCAAAATCAGAATTAAGATTGCCACCTATTACAATGTCATAGTTTGTAAATTTGTTCTCAGTGAGTGAACATAAGATGATGTCCAATTTTTCTAAGAATACTACCAATAACTATAATAGTGGCCTCAAAATTCAGTTCGTCACATAAATAATCTAAATCTAAGTTATCAATTAAGCAGTTGATTTCTGTCAATATAGATTGCTACACCACCTCTCTTGTGAACTCTTCTACAATAACTGAATATAACAGAGGGAAACATTCCACGTGGAAAAAATATATCTAAAAAGAAAGATGATGAGACTTACCAAACAAAAGCGCTGGCAGGTCGATAGACACACAAACAAACACAAATATACACACAAAATTCAAGCTTTCGCAACAAACTGTTGCCTCATCAGGAAAGAGGGAAGGAGAGGGAAAGACGAAAGGATGTGGGTTTTAAGGGAGAGGGTAAGGAGTCATTCCAATCCCGGGAGCGGAAAGACTTACCTTAGGGGGAAAAAAGGACAGGTATACACTCGCACACACACGCATATCCATCCACAAATACAGACACAAGCAGACATATGTCTGCAGAAATATGTCTGCTTGTGTCTGTATGTGTGGATGGATATGCGTGTGTGTGCGAGTGTATACCTGTCCTTTTTTCCCCCTAAGGTAAGTCTTTCCGCTCCCAGGATTGGAATGACTCCTTACCCTCTCCCTTAAAACCCACATCCTTTCGTCTTTCCCTCTCCTTCCCTCTTTCCTGATGAGGCAACAGTTTGTTGCGAAAGCTTGAATTTTGTGTGTATATTTGTGTTTGTTTGTGTGTCTATCGACCTGCCAGCGCTTTTGTTTGGTAAGTCTCATCATCTTTCTTTTAGATATACTTCTACAATAACTGTTTAATAGACTATAATTTTCTAACTTACAGGCTGGAAGTTTGGCTTCAGTGGCCCAATGTTCACTTGAACACAACAAGTCAAATTTATTTTCTGATGAAAAATCATTTAATACCAGTTCCTTGTCGCTCAAGCTTTGGGTGTTTAGAAAACCAATTTTTAGGTCTGTATTCTGTTCTTTCATGTTTCTTGGGTGATGATTGGGTGGATGTTTTAGTTACTTTGTCCAGTTTTGCACTCCCATAAAGCCATTTTAGTTTCTCTTGCTTCTAATTATCTTGCAAACATCTGTGAACATCCTACTAAGTATTTGAGACCCCAGTTTATTTAGATGCTGACCATCTTTTCCTAAGCAGTTATCATTTAGGAATTTATTTGGATCAATGAACACCGCCCCAAGCACATCGTATTGTTCTTTTTGTTCATGATAGTGCTTAAAATGTGCAAAGTGCTTTGATCACTTTATATAAGCTGTCAATTGCAAACAAGCTGTGGACTACCATTAAGGATTATTTAAAGATACAAAAAGGGCATGGGGTACCAAGAAATTTGCTGACTTAATATTTTTACTGTGTTTTATGAGCCAAGTTGGAGCACAGACACTGAGTCCTTAATTTAAAACAGTACCCATTTATTAAAATGTGTTATTTTTGCATAGAAAATGTTACATTCTCACTCACAAACAGATACATTCTAGTTTAGATTAATTGTATTTATTACATGATTTTTTGTATGAGAACTTGTTTAATTTACATGTTGCTTTTAAGATGCCAAGAACGCACCACACATAGTGACTTTGGAAACAAACAAAATGTTACAATTGTACTTGTATACATTTTCAGTTGCTGAAATTTTACATGTCTCTTTTGGTGGACCTAATCAATGTTGGTACCATTTGATTTATCTCATTCACTGAATGAGAGATAAGTTAAGCAAAGGTATTGTAACAAGCCAAGTCATATCTATGTATTCGGTTTCTGTTTGGTCAAGTGCAGCATTTATGTTACATGCACTCACATGTAGTCAGTGAGTGCAGGCAGAGTTTGTGCCACTAGCCAAATGGCTTACATTAAATTTATATATTTTTGCCCATAATTTAAATTTCTTTGAAGATACATGAATACTAATAATAGCAATGGAAAGAAGAAACAAATCCTATTAAACTGATGTACCATTCATAATTGTACCATTAATAGTAAAGGTACCATGAGAATAAACAGTTCTCACCATTGCAAGCACAAACTGTGAATATTAAAACTTTGATTTGAGGGCAAACTATGGCACCTAAAATTTATTCTTATATACATTTATAGTGTGGAGTTTCAACACAGAGCTAATGCTGCAAACAGAATTTCAATCAGACTTATGTATCAAAAGTTGTTAAAAGAATTGGTTATCATATGAGGCTCTCATGTGATATCAATGTGTGCAGTTTTTGTGGGTGAGGGTGCTGAGAGTTGGAGAAGGGCAACAGTTTTCTGGAGTCAGTGACCAAGGCTTTATGAAATCAGTGGCCATGTTCCTCACAGTCACTCAGTGCAGGAAGGCGGAAGACACAGTTTGGGATGAGTTGAAAGGGGTAGCATCTGCATGGGTATGAATGCTGGTACGGCTGCATTCAATAGGTGTTTGAAATATTTCATGTTCTGTGAGTCTTAGAAATGTTCCAGTGCTGTTCAGACTCCCGTTTTCTGCAGAATTGGACTTAGTCTCAGATAGAGTACCCGGGACTCTATTTAAATTTCTTAACTAATCAGCATATAGGATAGTGAAGCATTGTGTCAGTGTATTGCGAGGATAGCTGAATAATTTTATATCTGTGAACAGCGACTGGTGCTTTCCAGCTAACTTATTTAATTTATATAGTGAGTTGCTGTCCACTACATTGAGGGCTCAACATATTTTATCAGTTTATCATAGTAACTAGTGTTTATCACCAGTCAACAGTTTAGTGAAAGATTAATGGCACAATGAACTACTTTATTAAAACTTAATCATCAGTAGTTGAGTATGTGGTTCTTGTAGTGGCACCTACATTCGACCTACTTGATACAGGACTTCTGACTCATTGTCAGCGACTATTTTACTGTTTTTCAAGCTATTTGAAGCAAATGAACCTTAGGAAGAAGAAGTCTGCCCCTAGACTAACAGAGAGAAAGAGCCAGTGATTTACAGGGTTAAGCAACTTGCAGTGTGTGTGTGTGTGTGTGTGAGAGAGAGAGAGAGAGAGAGAGAGAGCATACATTAGCTCGGAAGAATAATTCTCTCTGAAAGCTGAGCACTTTATGTCATATCTTGTGTTCTTCTCTATGGTGAGCAGTTAGCTATCGCCATATACATATTACATACACCACCACATAAAAATAAATAATGGACGGAGTGAAGCGACTACTCACCACATGGTTGAGGCATTTAGTGGTCAAGAGAAAGCCTGAAACCAGTGGTTATAAATTAGCTGCATATTCAAGTACCTCTGACATGGATAAAGGAATTGTCACACCTCTCCCCTGCCTTCCGTCTGATCTGCAGCACTTCCCCTCCTTGCCCCAGCCTCCACCCAGTCACCACTCCCATCATGCACTGGAGCTGCTGCTTGCAGTGTGGTTTCAGTTGCCTGAGACTGCATCATGTGTGTGTGTGTGTGTGTGTGTGTGTGTGTGTGTGTGTGTGTTGTTGATGAAGGCCTAATGGCCGAAAGCTATAATTGTGAGAGTATTTTTGTTGTGCCTATTGTGACTCAGCATCTTTCCTTCTCATAATATTGTTACATAAAAAAGGAATACACATACAAAAATGAAGAAATAAGTAACTTCTGTATAGATCAAGATATAGAAGCATGTTTTTGTGAGTTATGTTGGGAAATGCAATACAGGTCTCCACTGGGTATCAGAGAAATTTTCTTGAAAAATTTTGACGGATTATTGTGCTGTTTGTTGGACAAAAGGACAAGATTATTAATTTGTTATGATTTTAAGGTAAATTTCTGGAGGGAATCTGACAGTAAATGTTATCTTGAGGTGCTGTTAGCCACTTGTAATTTAGTCATAAATAACACTATCTGTGTTGTTCAAGATGATAATACCAGTATATATAATGTATGCATACAAGTGACAGTTAACAAGATGTAAAACTATCATGTTCTGTAACTTTGCTCCAGGTACAATTTAAACACACTAAGAAATCAGTGAGGCTGACTAATGACAAAACTACAAAAGATTTTAAAGAAAGCTTAAGAAATGTTCCTTAATGTATATGTATCCATGATGGTAGATGACAGATTTAGGCATGGGCCTTTTCAGTACAGATGCAGTGAATTTTAGTGAGCTGGAAATTGGTGTGAGGGCTCAGAAGGATGGTTAGCTGTGGCTGGTTGAAGGCAGCTAACACTCACCCACAACAGCAATGATGTCAGGGGAAAGTCTCTGGAGACCAGTCTTCTGGAGGCATAAAATGGCTTCTGTTTTGACCTCAGCACAATGTGGCAGATTATGGAAAATATTCATATTCAGGGACTATAAAATTATAAGTGGCAGATAAAATGAATAACAGGCAAATACACCAATATGAAGAGAGTAAAAAGACACAATTAGTGATGACAATGCATTTACTCTGGAACAATTACTTAATAAATCTGCTATATAAAGTGCACTGGCACTTATAAAACATTTTGTTTCTGCTGCCTCTTTGATGACCATTTCCAAGAATCTGTTGGGTGGTGCAGCACCTTTGTCTGTTCAAAAACAAACATACTTCCTTTGCTGTTGCTATGCTCTGCTACTGCAGACACAGTTTGATTTAGGTGAATGCTCCTCACGCATTCTGAAGAGCACTGCAAGATGCATCACTGCATCTGGCTGAAGTACTGTGTGCCACATTTGTAACTGGTGATGCAGATGCCAGGTGACTGTAGTCCTAGTTGGTATTTGACTGACCCAAGCACAGTCTCTATTTTAACCATTGAGTGGAATATGGTTTTTATTTAGTGTTCCTCCATTATCCTGGCAATCTCGGCTGTGGGGAGCCCAACATACAGAAGGGACACTGAGCAGTCAGTTTCTTCTTCTAGACTGTTTTATCTTCTTCTTGCTCAGCTGGAGAGTGTGTCTTCTTTGTGCCTCTGAGTAACTGCTCTTGTGAAAGGTTCGGTACAGATTCTGTAACTCGGCTGGCTGACTTTCCTTTTCACACATTGTTTATGCACTGTGTGCCAGGATGACAAGCACAGATACAGATACATGTTGCAGTAGACTGGACCCGGCCAAACAGTGCTCCATGAGTATGAGCACTCCGGCCGCGCTTCTGCCCGGTGCTCCGAGCACAGCCGTGAGTGAGGCTGAGGTGGCAGGGAGGAAGAGAAGAATGAAAGCTGCAGCTGGACACCACTATGGTTAGACAGGCATCTTGTCATATGTGAAGCAGTTTGCTGACTAACTTGTGTTAAATGAGATTTAGGTTCTGCAGTAGGAGTATTATGGCACCTACACACTTGTCTGAAAAAGGAAAAGTGAACAAGCCACTCATTTAACTCCAAATGGGAATTGCCTTTCTTTTTGTATTATTTAAAGGCCAAGAAAAGGGCTCAATATGCCACTGCACTATTATGAGCTACAAAAACATTTATTGAAACATCATTAAAACAGCCACAAAGACAAGAGAAAGTACTTGTTTTCTGATGAACGATGGTAATGCTAGCTGAACTGAAGACACCCATTAGAGAATTAAAACTGAGTTCAGGTAAGTAGAGTCATGACAAAATCTTTTATTGTTGACATCACAAATTATTTGAATTCATTAAATGTCTTTATGCATGAGGAAACTCATTTGGTAACACATGTAGTGGACAAGACTGATGCTTTCAAACGAAAATCAACCATGTGGAAAAATCAGCTTCAGGTTCATGACATGAAACATTTCCCACAACTCAAGGCAGCCATTTGTGGATGAGACATTACTGAATGAGTTTCGGTAATTGAAATATTTCATAACAAGTTCTCAAAGAGATTCCAAGACAATGCATGGCTGAAGACAGATTTCGATTTATTTGGCAGAAGATTTTTGCTTTTCACTGCTAATGTACCTCATTACCTCTGACTTGAGATGATAGAGCAACAGTGGACAGCATGACATCTACGTGCAGCACATCTATCTTTAACAAAGTGACACACCCGGGCGATGTATGACTTCCATCGCTGGCAAGGTATTTTATATATCCCTAGTCTCCTTAGACCTAGGTTGTGTTTAGCAGAGTGCACCATTGTTTGCAATTGCACTGAAGGGCAGAGACACATTTTATTTGATGTTTCTTCAACAGCCTGCTGATCTTAAAGAACACGCCACCAACATATGGTAGAAAAACCATCTTCGTGTGTGTTTCGTCTGGCTGTCGTTGAGGTTTAATGCATGTGCAGGTTGAAATGCATTTAGAATCTGCTTACCATACCCGCTTTGTATACACACATGAGTGAAGATGGTTAAGCTCTGCTGATAAGCTCTCTGAGTCTGAGATAACTCTAGCCTTATGAACAAGAGTCTATAATACACCACTGCATTGAGATGGGTGTGGGCAGCTCACAGTTCACATATGTAGGTCAGAATGAGTTGGTTTACAGAAGACACTGTGACCCTTAGCTACTACATGGGACAATGCTCCAGGGCCCAATGGAATCCCTACCAGATTCTATTCTGAATTTGCAGCTGAGTTAGCACTTCTGCTAAATACAATCTATCGCACATCCCTGGAACAAAAAACTGTGCCCAGTTCCTGGAAAAAAGCACAGATCACACCCTTCTACAAGAAGGGTAGTAGAAGTGATCCACAAAACTACCATCCAATATCCTTGACATCAATTTGTTGTATATTCTTATAACTTATTCTGAATTCAAACATAATGAGGTATCTTGAACAGAATGACCACCTCCATGGCAATCAGCAAGAATTCTGAAAACATCAATCATGTGAAACTTAACTTGCACTTTCTCATATGATATGCTTTGGATCAAGGGTGTCAAGTAGATGCAGCATTTCTTGATTTTTACAGGCATTTGACTCAGTACCACACATACACTCATTGTTAAAAGTACAATCATATGGGGTATCAAGTGAAATCTGTGACTGGATTGAGGGCTGTTTGGTAGGGAGGACACAGCATGTTATCTCGGATGGAGAGTCATCATCAGATGTAGAAGTAGCTTCGGATGTGCCCCAGAGAAGTGTGTTGGGACCCTGCTGTTCATGTTGTATAATAATGATCTGTCAGAGAATATTAATAGTAACTTCAGAATTTTTGCACGTGATGCAGTTATCTATAAAGAGTTACTGTCCCAAAAAGCTGCATAAATATTCAGTCAAATTTTGGTAAGTTTTCAAAGTGTTGCAGAAATTGCAAACTTGCTTTAAATGTTCTAAAATGTAAACTTTTAGACTTCACAAAATGAAAAAAAATGTAGTATCCTATGACTATAATATCAATGAGTCACTGTTGAAATTGGCCAACTCATGCAAACACCTGAGTGTAACACTTTGAAGGGATATGAAATGGAATGATCACGAAGGCTCAGTCGTGGGAAAAGCAAGTGGTAGACTTTGATTTATTGGCAGAATACTGGGGAATTTAATCAGTCTACAAAGGAGATTTCTTATAAATTATTCTTGTGACCAGTTCTGGAATATTTCACAAGTGTGTGGGACCTATACCAAATAAGACTAATAGGGGATATTGAATATATATAGAGAAGGGCAGCACAAATGGTCACAGGTTTGTTTGATCCATGGGAGAGTGTCACAGAGATAATGAAGAAACTGAAGTGGCAGACTCTTGAAGATAGATGTAAGCTGTCCTGAGAAAGTCTACTAACAAAGTTTCAGCAACCGGCTTGAACCCTCTCAGACACTCTGTCTATAATTGTGTATATTAAATTTTGATGTGTTTTAGCTGCAACAGAGGTATTTTCACAATCGAAACTTGAGGTACACATTTGTATATGTTCAACCGTTTCACCACGTGTCTAGTAACTGGAATCAGGAGTGACTGGAGCACTTGAGGTACACATTTGTATATGTTCAACCGTTTCACCACGTGTCTAGTAACTGGAATCAGGAGTGACTGGAGCACATCACAAGACAGGCCAATGGCGTCAATGGGGAATCACCAGTGCAATGCAGACACACAGAACAGGGATGACTGACAACACAGACTACACGGTGAAATACCAAGACCAGAGACCAAAACCAAATCGTATACCAAGACATAGCACCTATCAGTGACCTGAGCAACAATGGATAGATAAACAGTCACGAGCACTGTTGGTACCTGACTGCAGTCTGAGCTCCTGTGCCATCAGCTTTATACGGCCACCGTGAGCACCAATAGGCTTGTGCAGCACCCTTGGCCCTTGCAAAGTACTGTGGCGGCGACAGCAGTGTTTGTAGATTATAGGGGCGTCTCGTAGCAGCTTTTGTCTACATTGAAGCCTTCTGGCGGGCTGTTAAAATTGTCGAACCAGAATGTGGAAGTGCTGCCAACTGTTGGGCATCACTGCGTGAATGTTAAAAGGCAAGGTAGCAGTGCACAGCAGGCTTGTGACCACCAGAAAACACAGATGTGGTTGGTTCACTATATTCCACTGTATAATTCAATGATCATTTTACTTTTTATTACAACAGAATATTTTGTAATTAGGTATTTTAGTCCATAAAATGAAGCTGAGTGTACAAAGTATATTTTGAAAGCAGGTACATTTTTTTGTATAAATCTTGCATTTAAAATCATTAAAAAATCACCTAAGAGCACGAACACATGAATGAAAACTTCCCTTCATCCAGAAATATTCAGGTCTGAAAGGGTTAAATAGCAACTCTAGGAATACACTCCAACCCCAGTGTATAGCTCACTTACACCACACACAGAGGCATTCAAACAATCATTCTTCCCGTGCTCCATATGTGAATAGAACCGGAAGAAATATTAATAATTAGTACAATGGGATGTACCCTCTGCCATGCACTTCACGGTGGTTTGCATGGTATAGGTATAGCTGTAGATGTAAAAATGGCTACCAATAACAATACCCTCAGTTTGTTTGAAATATTGTTTATTAAATAAAGAATCTGCAGAAAAGAAACTTCTGTTATGATTTGTTTGGTCTCATCTTCTATCAATATTGTCTTTTGTTTACTCCGACTAAAAGTGCAAAAATGAAAGATGTGGTATGTAAATGTAAAATAGTTAGTTTTCAATAAAAGCAACACATGGTAACAAAATATCTGCCTGCGCAGTTTCTTCTCCAGCAACTTTCTCAGTCATATTTGAAAACTTCTTACTAACTTGTAAAATATCACTTCCATGGCATTAATCATCATTCACATATTTAGAATTTAAATTAATTTTAGGAAACTCACCTCTGAAGAGCACAGGAAAAGAAAGTACTTTGCCCACATCATTGGATTGTTCAGGAGAGCAATTTTAAAGTTTGAAACAGAATTTCATGGATACTAATGGACAAAATTAATGAATACAAAAGTCATTTGAAAGGACATGTTATATAAATTAAATTTAATATAAATTGATTCTTTAAATTTTTAAATTGTGGCTTTATTGGCAAAATATTTAAAGAAATGTCATGTGTGTAAAAAACAAGTGCTAATTGTATATTGTGAAATAGAAGATATTGCAAGTAAAACTGTATTTTTTGCTAAACATTAGGTGTCAGATTATTTTTTGATAAAAAACAATGTTTGAGATAGTAAACATACTTCTTGGTAAGCAGTTTCTCTTTTCTGTTTTAACTTCATATGATAAAGTGGTAATAATAATAAAACATAGTATAACTTTGTCCCAAGATGCACATCTCATCCTAGTGTAAAACATTTGTGTAAAACACTCTAGCTTCTTGTCTGCAATATTTCTTCAAACTGGAGGTACTGATACTTTTCTTTTGATGTTGCCAGAGGACCCATAAAGACAAATTATTATTGTTATTATTATCACCATTATATAAAATTATTCTAAAAAAATATTTTTTAAAATATTTTACTTCTGTAAGCAGGGGATGGGTATTTTCCAGAGTGCTGCTCTTTGAAGTCACTGTGAAACTCTCGTCACCAACAAAATCCAAGCTCCGTTATGTGTTACTTAATGTTGAATAAGGTGGGGATGTTTCTCTGTGATGACTACCTCTCTGACAGGCCTTGTTAGAAAGGGTGTTTCCTCCTCAAATGTTTATTCTTCAGAAATGACACCCAATTTTGTATCATATCTTGATTGAGGACCATAACATCAAAAGGCTTCGGTTTACAGTGAGCATCAGTCATGATCCAAACCCTGTACATTGGAACTTCTGCTATTGCTTCTACATCTACATCTACACTCTGCAAACCACCATGAGATGCATGGCAAAGGGTACATCCCATTGTACCAGTTATTAGGGTTTTCCCCTGTTCCATTCATATATCAAACACGGGAAGAATGATTGTTTGAATGCCTCTATACATGCAGTAATTATTCTACTCTTATCTTCACGATCCCTATGTGTGTGATTGCTTCTACATCTACATCTACACTCTGCAAACCACCATGAGATGCATGGCAGAGAGTACGTCCCATTGTACCAGTTATTAGTGTTTCTCCCTGTCCCATTCATGTATCAAACACGGGAAGAATGATTGAATGCCTCTGTACCTGCAGTAATTATTCTAATCTTATCCTAACAATCCCTATGTGAGTGATACCTAGGGAGATGTAGTGTATACCAAGAGTTATTATTTAAAGCCGGTTCTTGAAAATTTGTTAACTGACTTTCTCTGGATAGTTTAACAGACTTTCTCTGGATAGTTTACGTCTATCTTCAAGAGTCTTCCAGTTCAGTTCCTTCAATATCTCTATGACACTCTCCCATGGATTAACCAACCTGTGACCATTTGTGCTGCTCTTCTCTGTATACATTCAGTATCCCCTGTTAGTTCTATCTGGTACAGGTTGAACACAAACTTCAGCAATATTCTAGAATCGATTGCATGAGCGATTTGTAAATAATCTCCTTTGTAGACTGATCGCACTTTCCCAGTATTCTACCAATAAACTGAAGTCTACCCATGATTTACCCATGACTGAACCTGTTTGATCATTCCATTTCGTATTCCAACACAGTGTTACACTCAGGTATTTGTATGAGTCGGCTGATTCCAGCGGTGTCTCTTTGACATTATAGTTATAAGATCTATGTTTTTTCGTTTTGTGAAGTGTACACGTTTACATTTTTGAACATTTAGAACAAGTTGCTAATCTCTGCTCCATGTTGAAATTTTATTAAGATCTGACTGATTATTTATGCAGCTTCTTTCAGATAGTACTTCATTATAGACAACTGCATCATCTACAAAAAGCCCTATTTTACTATTGATATTATCTGCTAGGTCATTAATATACAACATGAACAGCAAGGGTCTCAACACACTTCCCTGGGGCACACCTGAAGTTACTTCTACATTAAGAGTGACACTCCATCCAAGGTAACATGCTGTGTCCTCTCTACCAAACAGTCCTCAAACCCAGTAACAAATTTCACTTGAGACCCCATATGATCGTAGTTTTGAAAATAAGTGTAGGTATGATACTGAGTCAAACGCTTTTTGGAAATCACAAAATACTGCATCTACCTGATGGCTCTGATCCAAAGCTTTGTACGTCGTGTGAGGAAAGTGCAAGTAGGATTTCACATGACTGATGTTTTTGGAATCCATTGAGGAGGTCATTCTGTTCAAGATAACTCATTATGTTTGAGCTCAGAATATGTTCTATGATTCTACAATAAATTGGTGTCAAGGATATTGGACAGTAGTTTTGTGGATCACATCTACTAACCTTCTTGTAGATGGGTGTGACCTGTGCTTTTTTCGAAGAACTGAGCACGGAGTTTTGTTTGAGAGATCTACAGCAGATTATAGTGAGAAGAGGGGTTACCTCAGCTGCAAATTCAGTATAGAATCTGGCCTTGAGCTTTGTTCAATTTTAACGATTTCAGCTGTTTCTCAACACCACTGATACTAATACTTATTTCATTCATTTTTTCAGTGGTATGAGTATTAAATTGGGACAATTCTCCTGGGTTTCCATTTGAGAGGGACATTTGAAAAGGGAGTTAAGCATTCCAGCTTATGTTTTGCTACCCTCAATTTCAGTTCCTGTCTCATTCGCTAGGGACTGGACACTAGCTTTGGTGCCACTAACAACCTTTACGTATGACCAGAATTTCCTTGGGTTCTGTGAAAAATCATTTGACAGCCAAACATGTTTCTTTCAGCATCTCTCTGTCTATAGCCCTATGCTTTGTTTTACACCTATTATGCAGTAATCTCTGTTTCCTTAGACGTTTCTTTCAGTGACTGTATACCATGGAGGTTCCCTCACATTATGAACTGTTCCACTGGATACATATCATCCAGTTCATGGTCAACTATTCTTTTAAACCTGGGCCATAGTTCCTCTACATATTCCTGCCCTATGCTGCAAGTTTCAAGTTCCTCATTGAGATATGACACTACTGATGTTTCATCTAGTTTACTGGACATAAATGTCTTTCTGCTTAATTTAGTGTATCCTTATACTTTGACAATCATTGTTGCAACAACTGTATGATGGTCACTGATACAAGTTTTGATGTAGACAACCCCAAAGACATCAGGTTTGTTTGTGGTCATCAGATCTAATATATTTCCTTCATGAGTAGGGTTTCCAACTATCTGTTCTAGCTCATTTTCAGAGAAGGTATTTAGTAAAGTTACACAAGATGTCTTATCACACCCACCACTAACAAAACTGTTAAATGCTTATGTGATAATGAGTCCCAAAGTCTTACCAATGTCCATAAAAGAGTGCCCTCTAATAGTGACAGTTACTTTCACTGTCTTCAAAAGTTTCAGTTTACTCATAAAACAATTAAGATACCTTGATAGAATATAATTCTTGTTTTGGCCTGAGCATGAATCACAAAATCTTCAATATGTTTGACTTTCTTGTGCAGTAACTCTATCAGCAAGCGATTTAAAAAAGAAACAACCTCATTGGACCTTTTTCTTTTTGTACCTTCAGTGTAAGTGTAGAACATTGAAGTTGCATTTGAAAGCTGATGAATACTGAAAGAGCCACCAGACAATTGCCTTTTGTAACAGACATCATTAGATCATTAGTACTTATGTTTGATAAGCATACTTAGTCCATACATATGAGACTTTTGGCTTCTTAAATGAGAATTTCTCTTTCTAGAATAAAATGTTTTAGCTTTGACTTTGTGTACTTTCTTCTCAATGATGATCTTATTAATTTCTTTGCAGACTTGTTTCTTCATGTCATTATATAAATTTTTGTATAACATTGCATTCAGCACTTTCATCTCAGCAGTGTCCCTATGTCAGGTTGAGCACACACCATTCCTTATACATCCAAATGCTATACTAAATTTGGTGTTGAATGCTGTACTATACATTTCACATGAAATGTCAAAATTCTAGTATTTTTCCTGGAACAATTCATGCAATGTTCCCACCAAAAATTTCTCTGGGTGATACAATTTCTTGGTCTTGTCTTTCAGAATTTCTTGGTCTTGTCTTTGCTGTAGTGACTTGATCTATCCTTAAATGAATAAATGTGATCATAAATTGTCATTCCTACTTCTTCCTTAATTTTCCATGGGTTACTTCCATTTTTACCCCTTCCAGCATGAGGAGACTTGCCCAGCTTCAAAAATTTCTGTCATTAATCATCGCCTTTTTACTCCATGTACTATACCATAAAGGCTTTTCTGCAAATAGTAATTTCATGTATGTCATCACCTTTCGCTCTTAGTCTGTAACAGAAATTACACTCTTGAAGCTGTGCTTCATCTTCATTCTTCCTTAATTACCTTCTGTGAAGTATTGTAATGAGGCCTGTCAGATACTATTGATTCTTCATTCTATTTGATTGTACATTATCACTAAATTTTCATACAATATACCTTCCTTCAGCATGTACTACCTAAAACTCTTTAAATTACAGTTTTAGTCTTCTCCTAGTTCATGCCAGCGAACCCCTAATTTCTTGATGACTGTACTCATTCACGCTTGTACTTGCCTTTTCCTAACACTGTTATAATCTGAAGATCTCAGTCATTCAGTCTCAGATGACATACTCATCATTCAGTATACTAAAGGGTTAAAATGAAATGGATCACTTAGGACACCAGCATTACTAAACAGAATGTCTTAAACTAAAGAAACAGTTTTTACTAGTACCAACAATGCACATTAAGGAAAATTCTCTCTGTCGCGCTTCAACGTTGTTTGTCTGTCCACAAGGAATCTAAAACTTTATACGTAACATTGGACAAAGCACATTTATTCATCGCAGCGAGATACATTAGCACATTCTTTCCCTGCGTACATAATCTAAAACAGGTTATAGAATGTGGACTAGTCATATCATCACACTGGTCAATTAACAATATTAAACAACACAGAATCCTACATCTCATGGCATAAATAATTCATTTCTGAAAGAAAAAAAAACTGACAATGCACGTTATTTTCCTGCACTCTTCACTTTCCATATTGCTCTAGAAACTAGACCATTATTTTATTCACAGTAAATAAAATTTATGAACAATTTACATGCTTGAAATCATATTAAGTACAGTCTGTAACTTCCATATCATATATATAAGCGAGAAAATGACAAAAATGGTCTCTTATTTCCTTATATTTGTTGGAAAAATGCTGGTTTCTCAGTGTAGCACAATCTCTGTTATAACGACAGTCATAAGAGAGACTTTACTATTTCTATTACAAAGCACCCATTTTATGAACATCTCTTTATCGAGTTTATCTTTGTACTTCAAATGACTCACTTTAACAAATTTTTGAACTCTTGGTTTCACTTCATTGCCTTTAGCTGTGTGTATATTTGACCAAATGTTCCACTGCAGTTTTCTTGATGCTTTAGCTCTTCACAGATTCATCCAATTTCTAATTTCTGTTGCAAGAATATTGATCTCTTAACATTGTCTTATATAAATTTATATATTTATCATCACTTTATACATCACACAGATGCACTGACAATGAAAAATATGATTTCTGATACAGTCTTCAAATAGTCGCACCCAGATTAATTTACTAACACTGGTGGAGAGTTAAATGGACAAGTTGAATCACACTGGGAAGGATATGAGAGATATGGAAGATGTTCAGCTGGCCTGCAAAATGGTAACAGATGTCATATTGCGGCAAGCGCAGGAGATCACGACCTGATTGTGGTCGACACATACTTCAAGAAAAAACTAATTCATCTAGTTACATATTGTACAGATCAACTACCAGACAGTTGAATAAAAATATCAGAGTGGTGACAAATATCAAAGTGCTTCCATATAACAGCACTGTGCTCACCATCACTTGCTTAGCTCTGATATTAAAAAAAAATATATATCAAACAACTCAAAACATCCAAGACTGTGCTTTGGTAAATCAGACGGTGGAGAATGAATGCCCAACAGAATAAAGCTGATGGGAGCCTTAACCTGCTTCC
This sequence comes from Schistocerca nitens, assembly GCF_023898315.1. Classification (NCBI taxonomy): domain Eukaryota; kingdom Metazoa; phylum Arthropoda; class Insecta; order Orthoptera; family Acrididae; genus Schistocerca; species Schistocerca nitens. The sequence continues at coordinate 886,011,062 of NC_064617.1, forward strand.
CAGTTAAGCCCTATTTATCAGTAGCAGACATGTGGAAAGATTCTGTGAAACTGAAACACCTTGCAGCAAAAACTACTCTGGGATGACAATAAATTAATAAACAGACCTGATAATGGGATCCAGAAGTAGAGCTTCCAGTGATACAGAGTCTTGAAATCAGCACCAAAGAGAGCACTGGCTACTGCAAAATACTGACACCACCAAGGTCTATATGATCAGCTTGACACACCATCAGAAGAAAACAACACTTATTGCCTTTTCAAATCTATAACTGCCCAATTCAGGACATCAGAAATACCGTGTCATCAAAGGAGCCAACAACGAACTGTCAACAAAATCAACAAAAGTATGTCTCTATGATGGTTAAACTACTTTTCTGCCATGAGCATAAAGAATTTGCACATTCATCAATTGCAAATCCTTATCCCATCTTCGAACTTATGGCCTTAATTACAGCAGAGGAAGTAATGACTGCCATCAAGAAAATGAAAAAAGATAAAGCAGCTGACCCAGATGATGTAACAGCACAAACCTGGAAAAGTGCTTGAAACATCTGCTTCAGTATTCCTTGCCACACTTTTTAATCAAATCATAACTGAGAACTAACTTCCTCACATATGAACAACTAGCATGAGAGTACCAATCTGGAAGGGTAAAGGAGATGTCAGCAACTGCTCCTTTTGACCGAGCCCTGCACAGTTTCACCTGGTGAGTTCCTCATTGTCGTGATGTCCCTGAGCACTGGCCTATGTAATCAGCGTACAGATGCTGTTTCACAATGCCACTAGCATGGTGCAGTGCCCTGTTACAATTTCACGATCCTTTGGTAATTAGTGTTGGAGTTAACCAGGGCTCTGCACTATCATTTCTGCTATTCATCTTCTGCACACATACAGCAACAGCTGACATACCATATCCCTGGACACTTCCTTATGTGGATTATGTGATCTTAGTTCAAGATACGCCTTCAGCTGCAACATCAGGTACAAACTTGGATGGATCGACAAGTTGATAAAGTGCTGCATCTAAATACTCAGTAGACTGAATAATTGAAACATGACATGTAAGCCATCTATAGAAGAGCTTGCATTTTAGAAAACTGAGGATCCATTGTCACTTCAAACACTTCTGGTACCCAAGTGTGGGCAAATGTAGCTTAACTCGAGTGAAGAAGACTCACTGGAGTCCTCTGCAATAAAAAGATGCCTCAACATCTAACGGCAAAAATTTACAAAACTGTAATACATCTTGCAGACATTTATTGTGCAGAATGTCATCCAAAAATGAAAAAGCACGAGCAGACTCTTCATATAATAGAGATTGAGATACTCTGATGGACTCTCAAACTGACTCAATAGGACCATTTAAAAATGAGGATGTTCACAAAAGATTTGCTGGCGACCCAGTTGTGGATAAAGTGAGAGAAACTCAGCTGGTACAGTCACACAATTAGAAGGCAAGAAAACTGTTGCAAAAACATCTCTCCAATTTGAACCAGTTGGGATTAAAGCAGCAGGATGACATCAAGTCTGTCATACACAATGCTGGTTTAAAACTAGAAGAAGTGAACGAAGTGCAAAACGGAAGAGATACAGTAAAACAGTGGACTCCTTATGCCTAGGACAAACACTATAAAGGGGAGAGAGAGAGAGAGAGAGAGAGAGAGAGAGAGAGAGAGAGAGAGAGTGTGTGCAAGGAGAGCTTCACTTGATACATCATTACCATCTGATACACAAACCGCAGTGATGTTTAAAATGTCACTATTACTCACTAGCATTTGCTAAGTATCTCATATAAACCCCAACTGCTCACTTGTGGATTCAGACGTTACATGTGAAAGTGTACTGTGGAGCTTTTGTGTAGTCTCTCATTACAAACTAAAATCAACAAGAACTTCCTTTTGGTGCTGAGACTATAAGTTGATTTGTAGTTCTTTTTTCCTATGCTCATCATTATAGGTTGCATATTCATTCTATTAAAACCAAATAAAATGCTCTGAGAACAGTCATGTATCAATTTATATCAGTTAGACCAACTAACAGACCTCCCCTCCAGCATGCGTGTAGTACACTTTTTTCACTGTGGCCATTTACTGATTTAGAGGCACGTAAAGGCAGACAATGGCACCAAAGTTAGTGTCCAGAAACTCATGGATGACATAACGATTGAAATTGAGAGTCAGAGCGAAAGCAGGAATGCTTCACTTCATTTTCTTGCTTTACAAAGGAACATTCAAGAGTATTGCCTGGAAATTTCAATGTGATAGGGTGTGCATCTGTGACGAATTTTTTGAATGATTTCATGATGCCTTCAGCTGCCATTCTCTTTATGTATACCCCCACTCGCGTTGCATAATTTACTACTAAAGACTAATCCATAAAGTAAGTTATAATGTGCCTAGTATATCTAAAGATATGACTTGTTTCTATGTCAAAATACAAGTTTCACTCCATTGTATCCAATGTGCAATGCTTCCATTTTAGAGAATGGCAGCTGAAGGCATCACAAAATCATTCAAAAAAGCATTGCCTGCATTTAATTATCACACCACTGCAAAAATGGATGATACAATGACAGTGACACTGAGAAACACCTGAAACTGATAAAATTGAACTATGAGATTCAATATGAATTTGTACCTGTATTAGCTTCTGTTTTAATCATAATACACCGAAGAACTCTCAAACAGAAAACCATGCCCAGATGTTCGAAGAAAAGACAGGGAGAAGACCTAATAAGTGGTTTAATGGAAAGTACCCTCTGACATGCACTCCACATTGGTTCACAGAGTGTTAATGTAGGATATTTAGTGCCAATAGACAACAAGGTGCAGATTTATCTAGACAATGTGATGTCAACCACTTGCTCTTAACTTCTGATACAAGATTCCCCCACCCCCTCTTCCCAGTGTCTTCCTCATACTGCTCTTAAGCTCTGTAACATCCTTCTCAAACTGTAACATATTCCCACACCACTATCCCTGTCCCAAAGGTCCCTACCCTTGCAATTATCCCCCAAGTAAAATCTGCTCTGTGCAGTAACTCACAACCACCTAACACCAACTACCTAGTTAAGTCCCATAGTGCTCAGAGCCATTTGAACAACCTACCTAACTGCAAATTTTCTTTATTCAGGTTCTTTATTAGCCACTGACCACAAGCAGCGGAATAAGCTGTACACTGATAAGCAACAGCAATCACTCTATTAATTGCCGTTCACATTGCATGTACAAATATTTTATCCTATATTAACCTGTTGTACACAATAGACACAGGCCTGTAGTTAGTAAGTATATCATTAACTGATGTGTTTGATTGGTTAATTTTATATCTTAATTAATTTACTATAGTGGTAAAGTATTTATTGAGCTCTTCTGGCTCAAGCAGAACATCCTTAGTTTGGGTATAAGTGGATTCTTGTGTTATAATTATGCCAGGCAGCCTTACATTTGTTTGGAGTTCCTTCTACATAATTTTCATAAGCGCTCCTTTGGCAAGTTTAAGTTCTGCTTTATAATGTTTTTCTACATTTTAGGTACACTTTATAAGAAATGTCATATTGCTCTGTGCCACATTTGCAATTATTTCCATACATCTTGTGCAGTCGGTTGGTCAATTCGAGTGAGGGGACCAAACAGCATGGTCATAGGTCCCATCGGATAAGGGAAGGAATTCAGCCGTGCTCTTTCACACGAACCATTCTGTCATTTACCTGAACTGATTTAGGGAAATCTTGGAAAACATAAACAGGACAGCTGGACGCAAGTTTAAACCGTTGTCGTCCCGAAGGCGAGTCTAGTGTGCTAATCAATATGTCACCTCATTTGGTCATCTTGTACAGCGAATCGTCTTTTCCCTCACATTAGCAGCCCATCAGCGTACCATAACATAATAGTCTTATTGCATGCTTCTTTTGAACTGCATTGACCCAGATGATAATGTGGGGCTGTTAAGTGATGAAGTGAAGGCATGCCAGGTCAGTGTCATTATTCTGTAAAGGCTTATTTGGCCAAATTTTCAAGTGCATTGCTGATACAAATGAAGCCTGCACACTTGCACTGCATCGGGTACAATTCCCAGATGATCATGAAAGCCACTTTCAGTCAACTTACTTTAAGTTCCAGAGTCAAAAGGACACACCCCTATTGAAATATTTGTAACATTTGTGCCTGGCTGGGAGCACAAAGCTAACAATACATTTCAATAGTTCAGTGAGTATGAAACTGAAACACAGCGCAAGTGCAAAATATATGTGTTTGTCACCTCTTTCTTACCAATACAGAGATAACAGCAGTGGCTCAAAATTTAATTGAGACATATAAGATGACCTAGAATTAGGAAATGAACTAATTTAGGCAAGGAATAAAATAAAAAAGTCAGGAGAAGTGGCTGTATGAACTCCTCTTTGGAAAAAGAAGTTTGTTTCCATAATATCAAGGTCCCTCTAACAATGTAAATGTCGCTTATAGTCACAAAGAGCAGTGAAGGAAAGTCATATCAAACTTAAATTGATCAAAGCAAGCTTTGAATCTCTGTGTTAGAAGGCATGCTCAATGTTTTGAATATGCTCAGTACTGAAAGTGATATTTTAAGACAAAAAAAAGTCATGAAGGTATTATATGTAGACTCACTACAATGAAGTGTAGGCACAAACAAATTAGCCTACAGTTTAAAACTTTTATCTTCAGGCAGGTGCTTGGCAAAGTACTGTATCTGAATTAAATATAAGTAATGTTTGCTTGGTTGTTTTGCATTCATTTTCTTATCTTGCATTTGCCTAAAAGTATTTTTGCTTATGCTATGGTTACAATGCGTCATTCTTAAAAGTTGAAATGAATATAAAACATGAGGATTTTTAAAAATATAACTGTTTAGTGATATTAATAAATCATCTTGAATACCTTAATGGTTTCAGTTTATCCATTAAAAAAATTTCAATTCGTAAAATCATAAAGTGTACAGTAAAACTGTATACAATTAAATAATTAATCTCTTAAATTCTGCTTACCAGACTTTTAATTTGTAAATTGCAATATTTGAGAGTTAGCGGTAAAGTTTTGTCTGGCAGGCTCTTACCAAAGTTTAAGCCTAGGGCTACACAGACCCTAAATACGGTACTCATGCCACCTAAGTTTATTATCCACCTGGAATGTTAGTAACTTAACACACAGAGCCTCATTCAGTATGTTGCTCCTTTGTTTGATTAAAAATTCAATGTATTTTCTATGTGCTTAGAGATAATTTTATATAATATCTTGTAGGAGGCTGATAGGTCTATAGCTGCTTTTGTATGTTGTCCAATTCACTTAATATTAAGCAGAAAAATGGCAGACAGAAACAGCAAGCAAAAAATCCATGCAATATACACATTTATATGTATATGTAATCCAACTTCGGAATTTTCCTTTGTGAGAGACCGCACGATTTGTGAGTTGATTTTAAGTTCTAGATTCACATATTTTACTGTTCGCATCACTTCTGCATGATTTTTATATAGCTAAATTCTGAACATTCATGAGTGCTGCAATGAACTTGCACTGTTATTGTCAATTATAGGCTCAAACTTAATTGTGCTCTTTGGAAATTTTTGAAAAAGGTAGGCCTATCCTCATTCAAAACAATTATGCGAGAAATAAGTTATTTTTGAGAATTTTGGAACACTTACAAAACTGTACTTCTGTAAGTTACCGATACAAGGATTTTGAATATGGAATTTATGTCACAGAAAACCAGTATTTGCGGTTCACAGTTCTGCCAAAGAATACATGAATTTCACTGTATATCAACACAAATAAACATATGCTTTTGAGAATTTTCATAAGCTGCCATTGTCCTCTGCATAATCTACAAGCAAGTTGTAGTAAATCGGCATTTGTATGTAATTACTGTAGCAGATATTCTAAAAAACATTGTGTTACATCTAGTTTTCCCTTAAAGAGGAGTAGCCCAACATATTATCTGCAACTTCCTGGCAGATATTATCTGCACTTATCATAAATTAACTCAGTTTTCAAGTTTGCTAACAACTGCAATTAACCTCAAAACGTTTTAGGGACCTAACAGTTTTTAACACACGTTTTTGTGTTACCTTAATAGAAATTTTGTTTTGTATATTTGCTTCAATTCTTACAGTGAATTAGGAACTTTTTAGCTCCATAGATTAAAAGTTAATCAGTGGGATTAATTTAAAATTATTTGTTCAGTCCTGTAATATATTGCACCAGTTAAAAAGCAGCCCCACTGAGAATGCTCTTCTCAAATACAGGATGAGTTGGTTGACATTTATAAGCAGGTGGTAATCACCCTGACCACAGTCAAATGATTTGCAGATGTGGCAAACCAGCGTGTTGGAAGAGCTCCCAAGAGTCGTGTACCTGTGATACTGGTACCAGGGGTACCTCAAGTACTACCCTCTCCTGTGGTTCCTGTTTCCTCTGCAGAAAGTACAACATCTGTCATTACTCATCCACTTGACTGTGAGTGTGTGTGTCAGTGGTAGGTCTGGGCATCATGTGTCGGGTGGGCAGGGACCAGGATGGAGTCGGGTGTTGCACTGGTCCCCCTAAACAACAAGTCTGAGATGCTGTCTTTCACTGAAACTGAGCCAGAGGGACTCACTTCACCTGTTTTGCGGAAACATATTATCTCTGGTGTCAAGAGGTGGCAAACGCAAAAAGATAGGGGTTATTAATCATCGGCAATTCAAATGTATGGCAAATGATGGTACCCCTTAGGAAAATGGCAGCAAGGGACACGAAAGGACCTCAGGTGCACTCAGTGCGTATGCCTGGAGGCCTCATTCAACATGCTGAAGAGGCAATTCCCGCAGCCGTTGAGGGAACAGAGTGCAAACAACTGCAGATTGTGCCACACATTGGAGCAAATGATGCCCATCGTCTGGGATCTGACGTGATTCTTGGGTCATTCCAGTGACTGGCAGAGAAGGTCGAGATGACCAGCCTTGTGCTTGGAGTTTCAAAAAACACAATTTGCATGCTGTCCCCAGAATTGATGGCGCACTTTGGTTCTGGGTTGAGTGGAAGGATTAAACAAGAGACTTCGGAGGTTCTGTGACAAACTAGGTTGCGACTACCTGGACTTACGCCATAGCGTTGAGAAGTGAAAGGTCTCCATAAATGTGTTGGATGTGAATTACACATCCGAGTCTGCTACTCAGGTGTGTGGAGTGCAGATAACAACTGCTGTAGAAAACCTGGAAGTATCAGTTGAAAATTGAAAGAAATACCTCCCATAGGGAGAGTAATAAAATACTAACGGTAAACTGCCGAAGCACTCACAACAAAATACCAGAGTTTGAGGCACTCATGAAAACAGTGAAGCTCGCATAACACCAAGTATGGAAAGCTGGTTGAGACCTGAAATTGATAGCAGTGACACTTTTGGGGAAAATTTAAGTGTATATCGAAAGGATAGGCAAATGGGAAATGAAGGTGGTGTATTTGACGCAGCAGAAAAGAAATTCAAATCCACTGAGATAAAAACTGAAGCTGAATGTGATATTGTTTGGGCAAGACCTGGTATCAGGGATGGGCATAAAATGATAATTGGATCCTTCTATTGCCCACCAGACTCCTCTCTTAATGTAACCGAAAACTTTAGAGAAACCCTCAATACATACTGTAATCACTGGACTAATCATTCAACAATTAATTGGGAAAAATACAGCTTTGTTAGTGGTGGGCATGATAAGACATCATGTGAAACATTACTAGATGCCTTCTCTGAAAACTGTCTGGAACAGATAGTTAGGAGACCAATCATGATGGAAATACATTGGATCTAATGGAAACAAATAGACCTGACCTGTTTGATGACATCCTCATTGAAACTGGTATCGGTGACCATGATGTGGTTTTGGCAACAATGATTACCAAAGTGCAACTAAAACAAGCAGAAAGATGTCCATGTTCAGTAAACTAGATTAAAAATCAGTAGTGTCATATCACAATGAGGAACCTGAAACTTTCAGCACAGAGCAGGAGCATGTGGAGAAAATGTGGCTCAAGTTTAGAGTAGTTGAGCATGCACTGGACAGATATGTACCCAGCAGAACAATTGATAATGAAAGGGAACCTCCATGGTATACAGTCACTGTAAATAAACTTCTAAAGAAACAGAGATTACTGCATAATAGGTGTAAAATTAAGTGTAGGCCTACAGATAGAGAGATGCTGAATCAAATGCATTTGGCTGGCAAGAGAGCAGTGCGTGATGCCTTCAGTGACTATCATAGCAGAATATTGTGAAATGATTTTCACAAAAGCCAAAGGAATTCTGGTCATATGCGAAGGTTGTTAGTGGCACCAAAGTTACGTGTCCAGGGCCTAGTGAATGAGACAGGAATTGAAATTGAGGGCAGTAAAGCAAAAATTGAATGCTTAACTCAGTTTTCAAATGTTCCCTTACAAAGGAAAATCCAGGAGGATTGCCCGAATTTAATCCTTGTACCATTGAAAAGATGAATGAAATAAGAGCTAGTGTCAATGATGTTGAGAAACAGTTGAAAATCATTAAAACTTAACAAAACTCCTGGGACCGAGGGAATTCCTGTTAGATTCTATACTGAATTTGCATATGAGTTAGCCCCTCGTTTAACTACAATCTGTTGTAGATCCCTCAAACAAAAAAATTGGTGCCTAGTTCCTGGAAAACAGGTCACACCCACCTACAAGAAGGGTAGTACAAATGATCCACAAAACGGCCGTCCAATATCCTTGACATAAATTTGTTGTAGAATATTAGAACAAATTCTGAGCTCAAACGCAGTGAGGTACATTGGGTAGAACGGTCTCCTCAATGCCAAAACATCGACCATGTGAAACTCAACTTGCACTTTTCTCACATTATTTACTGAAAGCTTTGGATCAAGGCCGTCAGGTAGATGCATTATTTCTCGATTTCCAAAAAAACATTTGACTCAGTGCTGCACCTATGCTTCTTGTCAAAAACTGAATCATATCAGGTATCAAATGAAATTTGTGACTGGACTGAGGACGTTTTGCTCGGGACTACACAATAAGTTAATTCAGATGGACAGTCATCATCAGATGTAGAAGTAACTTCAGATGTGTCCCAGGGAAGTGTGTTGGGACCCTTGCTGTTCATGTTGTATGTTAATGACCTTGCAGACAATATCAATAGTAACCTCATATATTTTGCAGATGATGCACATATCTATAATGAAGTACTATCTGAAAGAAGCTGCATAAATATTCAGTCATATGTCAGTAAGATATCAAACTGGTGCAAAGACTGACAACTTGCTTCAAATGTTCAGAAATGTAAAACTATGCACTTCATTTCAAGGAATGAAAAATCTAGTATCCTATAACTATAATATCCTATACAGATAACAGGGTGTAACGCTTTACAGGGATGTGGAATGGAATGATCACATAGGCTCAGTCGTGGGTATGGCGAGTGGTAGACTTTGGTTTATTGGTAGAATACTGGGGAAGTACTTTCAGTCTAGAAAGGAGATTACTTGCAAATCACTGGTGTGACCAGTTCTAGAATATTGCTCACATGTACCAAATAGGACTAACAGGGTATTGAGCATATACAGAGAAGGGCAGATGATCCAAGGTTTGTATGATCTGTGTGAGAGTGTCACAGGGATACTGAAGGAACTTACATGGAAGATTGTTTACGACAGACGTAAACTATCTCAAAAAATTCTGTTAACATGCACCTCATGATGGTCTGCAGAGTATAGATGCAGATGTAGATATTATTCTAGTTTGGAGAATTTGCTTCTTTCACAATCTTTCCGCATATATTTTGCAATTCAAATTGCATGAATTTTCTTCCAGCTCAAAACCTCATCACCTCATGGCTCCTTTCCTTCTTCTTATACAGAATGACTTTATATGCCTGGGATAACTTCACTTCCAGAATGTGATTATTAACTAACTGTTTAAATATTATAAGAAGGAAAGTTGCTACTCACCATATAGCAGAGATGCTGAGTCACAGATAGGCACAACAAAAATATATTCATACTTTTTGTTGTACCTATTTGGGACTAAGCATCTCTGCTATATGGTGAGTAGCAACTTTCCTTCTCGTAATAGTGTTACATTCCATCCTGGATTTTCCATGTTTAACTAACTGTTCTTCTGATCCATATTTTGAACTATACAAACATTAAAAGAAATCTTCAGAGGTAGTTTTGCTCTGTTGTTGGTTACTGTGCCATCTGCCTTAACTCAGGAATGTCTGTCATGGGTTTCTTTTGAAACTGAACCAAATGCTTTCTCAAAATCTAAGGCTCACAAGCACAGCAGCAATTCAGTGTCATGCATTTGTCAAACCAGCTTGATGAAAAAAAATCCGTTTTTCCTATGTAACTGGAAACAATTTTAATGAAAACCTGGTATCTCACAAACAGCAGATCAATAGCTCTATAATTTTTTTTATCTCTCCTTCCATGATAAGTGGGACAATTACAGCATTGTTCCAGGGTTGAGAAATTGTTTTCTTTCACATACTGTCTGTAAAAACCAAAGTTCCTTTTGTATAACTTTTCCTCTTATTTTAAACATTGCTAGTGAAGCACACGCCTCACAGTACACCTGGCACTAACTTTGAAAATGTAATTACTTTCGTTACTTACTAGCTTTGTCATAGATTCATCCCTCAAGATACATTCAATAAAATGTATGAAAGTTTGTATATTTTTTTCTGTCTATTGTTAAGTAGCTGTATCATATTCTATTTAAAATAATGAAATATGTTGTCTACCCAAGTAAAATTTCTCTTTCATTTTCTTCGTACCCTACTGTTTTCAATAGCTTTTCTTACAAAATTTTTGGTGTGCCTTCTCACAGCCTTTCAGAGATAAATTTGTGTATCATGTTCCCTTTATAATTTACTCTAATATCTCACGTCACCTGTTTTAATAGTTGCTTTGTTCCATTTGGAAGTTTCTTCTCTTTCATGTTCCTTGTACTTTTCACAATGTTTGTTGTTTGCCTCAATGCTCTTATTAAAAAATTGTTTGTGTAAGTTTTATTGTCTAAGATGCTGAACGTATTGCTTAATTTGATATGGTTTATCTCCAAATTCTTAAACAAATTTTCATTACCTAAATTTTTGTATTTCCTGCCTGATGAGTTTGTTTCTAGGTTAGTTAACTATTTTTACTCTGGACCTTATAACTCTTAAAATGTTGATTGGCGACTCCATGGAGTGCTGTGTGCACAACGACCCTATATGTTAAATTAAAAGGAAGGTCAGCATTGGCCGTAATATTGATGTTTTATTGATAGCAGAATTGATTTTCGATCACATAGTGATCATCTTCAGTGCTGTACATATTAAACTCAGACACTGGTATCAAGTTATCAATAAGCAAAACTGAGAAGCAATCACAATAACTCAATCACTTCTCAGTTTTGGCACGTCCGGCCATCTTGATTTAGGTTTTCCGTGATTTCCCTAAATCGCTCCAGACAAATGCCGGGATGGTTCCTTTCAAAGGGCACGGCCGACTTCCTTCCCCGTCCTTCCCTAATCCGATGAGACCGATGACATCGCTGTCTGGCCTCCTTCCCCAAACAAACCAACCAACCATGTACCCGGATAAATGAAACCACACCTCATCAGTGAAAAACGTTTTTCTCAGTTTTGGTTATTGATAACTTGATACCAGTGTCTGAGTTTAATGTGTACAGCACTGAAGATGATCACTGTGTGATCGAAAAACGATTCTGCTGTCAATAAAACATAAATATTACGGCTAACGCTGACCTTCCTTATAATCTTAAAATGTTAACGTATTAGCAGCGTTACTTGGATTCTTCTTATAACTGAATGTATTCCAGTAATGTCTGTTACTATTCCCATCCCCTAGTTTAAATAGTAAAGTTGAATTTTTTACATTTTTGTTGTGAAACAAAAACAAATACACTTAGAACTGCTGATCAGATTGTATACTAGCAGTAAAAGTCTAGCAAACAAATGAAAACAGGTTCCATAATATTTTTGTAGTAAGAAAATAAGGCTCAATTTTACACACTTGATATTTATTCTTTTGTTTTTTTATTGTTACACCAACTATTAAGATACAATAGTCACTACGTGAAAATGCGCTTTGCGCTAAATATCCTGATATGCCTATTTTATTTTTAATATATTCTGTATAAATTTATCTATCAAAAAACAAAATAATGCTTGAGTAAAACAACTGTTTAAAGGAGAATATATGCACCTGGTATCTGTTATGAGGTTTACTATGGTCTGCTATGAGGTATACAAAATAATACCCGAATTATTTGTAGTGGTCATCAGTGTTGAAGAACACATTACTTGTACTGACAGAAAGGCATCTTGTTGGAACGACACGTCTATGGTTGTGCGATTACAAAATAAACTGGCACACGGTTAACATTAATGACTCGGTTAACATTAATGCCTCCGTATTTTGTGACAAAGTACTTACACATTAAATTAGGTTGCTGAGCCACAATTCTGATATTCGAAGGCTTAGTTTTTAATGGAATATATTCTGCTTATCGAGTATATTAAATCTGTGCATCTGAGGAAATACATTAACAATTTAACGAACAATAAGAGAGGTAAAAAACTAATGTAACATTTGTCATTGCGTACATAGTCTTGTCTCAAACTGTTGACCGCTTTGTTAACAAAAAATAAAATTGTTTATAAAAATAAATGAAGTATATCTGTAACTGAATTTATCAAAACTGGGACCCAACAAACTTATTTATCTAAAAACATAAATATTTTCATCATACAATCATATCATTCAACTTTCATATATTTACAATAGAAAACTTATAAATCTACTGGAATACCTACAGTTCTTTGTGGAAGGCTTTGTTTAAACTAAATTAACCCTTAATACCCTTAAATATTCAAAGTTACACATTCTAACCATCATCTGCAATAACAACAGTTATAATTTTCTGCAATGCAGTTTTGCACAGTGTGGTAATACCAAACACCAAATTGTAACTTTCAATCAATATTTTCATTAGTCACAAAGTCTTTGCAAACATCAAGTTTCACATGCAATCTTAATGTCAAGCCTTGTCCTTAGCAATAGTAGGGAAAAACCATTCATTCTTGAGAACCTAATAGTAACTATGAATCTTTTTCTCACTTACATACCTATGGTCATTTCCTTACATGAAATAGACAATTCCTATTTACTTGCATTTAAAACTAAAGAGGTGTAAAAAATGAATGTTATTGTTTGAAGGAAACAGATTCACCATCATAAGCCAATGATATGTTACTACAGTGTGACATGCTGAAGAAATAGTATGATTCTCGAGCTAATATTTGTACTTACAACCTTAACAACATGACAAATGATTCTGAACACATACAGATCACATGACTTCCAGTGAGATACAACACAGTTATGGATTTAATTTTCCTTAATGATTAAACTGTGTTGGGGAAGCTACTTTTAAACGTACATACCGGTTGCATACACATTTACCAACGCATTGAACAACAACTGCATTACTTATCAGGACTTGAGGTCAATAAGATTTTACAATTATTATGCGGCCAAGACAGAAATTTAAGGCATACTGTCAGAGGCAGATCTCCACTGTCTGCATTATACAAAGTAATAAAGTTTATCTTCTGGCATTGCAATTAAACATTCATGTTTTCAGATAAAAATAACTTTTTTTTTTATGTAATTGACTGGCTGTCTTCCAATACTACTAAACTGCTCTCTAGCAGAGAAATGTAATGTGTTGGAATAACACAAGTGCTCCTTGCAAAACTGCTCATGAAAACACTTGTACACCTGCAATGTTAAAAGAATTTCTACTCAACAGGACATCAACAGACCCTATCACACATTATTCAGTCTGTTACGCCAACCAGAGTGCTTATGTCCTGAAATCACTTGTAGCAGAAAACAAGGTAAGCTTCAGTTTAAATCGAAAATGAAACAAGAAAGGAAAGTATGACAGTTATGGAAAGGGGGGAAAATAACATCAACACTCTGCTTCGGACGGTATGCAAGCTTTTTCACATGTCAAGTGAAATATTGTGTCAGAAGTCCTGTTGCAAACAGGTAACCCTGAGCTATCCTTCACGAATGATAAATATTCTATACACATAGAAACACACCCACATAATTTTATGTAAAATCGTATTTGTAAGGACACAATTACAACCTCCATTGCTAATTAATAATCTTTTCTAGAACTGTGACACATGAAAAAATATTTAATATACATTAGTAAATATGGTGTAATTTTACTTCTACTATTGTAAAAATACTCAAAAGATGATAGGAAATGTTACTACCAGTTTGAATGGTTACAAAGTCTTGGAACTAAAACCACAATTACTTGCTACAATAATGGAACAAAGAATATGAGAAAATATAGTAGTAGTCACATAAAAATAACAGGAAACAATACCAAGAAATTTTTCAGCATTTCTCTTCTAATGCAGGAATGAAAACATTAATATACTTAATGTACAGTACAATGCACGCAATACACAAAATTTGAGCAACTGTTATAGTTTGCAATTTTCTAATTTTTTATCAACTGTAATAAACAGGGAAATATTTTTTAGTGATAGTAATATGTGAAGTTACATCTTAATTAAAAATGTCTAATATGTATTGACAAAAAGAATCAATTTTTGAAAATACGGTATAATGGGATAGGTAAAAGATCTACTCACCACGCAGTGTCAGGAGAAAACACAGATAAAATTAAGGAAATGTGCAAGCTTTTGGAGCCAGTGCCTCCTCTTGGCAGAAGGATGGAAGGGGAGGAAGAGGGACAAAGGGAAAAAAAAAGGACTGGCGAGTTTTAGGAAATGAGTAGAGCTATGGCAAATTCATCCAAAACCTGGGTCAGGGGAGAGAGACCATGTGGGATGAGAAAGAAAAACTGATTGTTGGGGACTGCACTGGACAGGATTTGAAAATGTGAGAGCTTAAAGATGGAAGATATGGTAATAAGCAAGACAAAGGATACTGACTAAACACTGTGCAAGAGTTAACAAGGGTCGACAGCTATGTGCATTATACATGTTAAACATGAGTGCGTTGGTGTGTGTGACGTAAATTAAGGCCAGGATAATAGTGAGAACCGAGGACATTTTGTAATACCTGTTCCCAGTTCTGTTTATTTCTTTGGTCTCAACATTTTTTTCAGTAACTATTCATTTCTTTACTCCCTTTTGGTTTTCTATATCTTTTACTTTCTGTCCTATCTCTCCTCTCCACACCCACAACACCTTGTGTCTTAACATGTACAATGCACTTTGCTTTCTGCTGTTATTAACTCTTGCAAGATGTTTTGACAGTAATCTCAGTCTTGCTGATTGCCCTATGTTCCATCTTTAACATCTCAGATTTTCAAATCTCGTCCAGAGCAGATACCAACAATGTCTTTTCTTCTCATACCATCTGGTAAGTCTACCCTGACCTAGGTTTACAGGTGACTTTTCTGTAATTCTCCCTATTTCCTAAACCTCACCAGTCCTTTACCTTCATCCCTCTTCCTTCTCCCTCAACCTTTCTACCAGAAGGAGCCACTGGCTCCGAAAGCTCGCACATTTAATTAACTTTTATATGTGTCATATGAGTCTTCTCCTGCCACTGACTGGTGAGTAGATTTTTTATCCATCC
Organism: Schistocerca nitens; assembly: GCF_023898315.1. Lineage (NCBI taxonomy): Eukaryota > Metazoa > Arthropoda > Insecta > Orthoptera > Acrididae > Schistocerca > Schistocerca nitens. The sequence goes on from NC_064617.1 coordinate 886,026,722, forward strand.
AGTTATATTATAGTACTTAGTGTGTTATATAGAATGCCTGTGGCATACTGAGACATTATTCTGTAGGTTTCTTTCAGACATGAGCCACAGTTTTCTTAATGCTGAAATCAGGACTATTTTGACAGTTCTACAGCAGAGACTGTTAATGTATTAAGCAATTAGCGTGTAAAGAACTACTCAAACAGCCCAACGTTCAACTAATTCCAGGTTTAAATTAACCACGTGAAAAGGTACTTTTGAATAGAATATGCACAACAAAATTTTCTGAATTGCACAGAATAAGTCTCCCTGAAATTATATTTCCAATTAGAGTGATTGTCCGTAGTACTAGACTTGTGTCTGGAACATTTAAATTGGTTTTCAGGGGCACAGATTTTTAAAAAGTGTTACTATGAAACCAACAATTCCATGTCATTACTTGTTTTTGAATGAGAACCAAAACTAATGTATTATAATACCAGACATCCTTTTTAAAATAATCGTATAAAGAAATGCAATTAAAATTTCAAGGGAATTTGGCAGTCACTCAAATATTGCATTGCATACAATTACGTTCATGTAGCATATAAACTTTAAGTGCTTCTCGTATTTTGGTTTCCATGTGAGCATGAACATTAGTCTATAGTGATTTCATATGTATATTGAAAAGAGGTCACGACAAATTTTGGAACAATATAAATGCAATTCTTTGGTACATATTTATCACAAATTTGAATTTTGATGTAATAACACATTTCAGACATATTATAATAAACATGCGGATATAAACAGCAACAAGTCAGAAAATCAATGAATTGGCTGTGAAATTGAAATGTTGAAACCTCTTTTGTTCCTGATATAAATCACTGAACAAGATAATGGTAGAAAGTCAATTTTACACACTACAAACAGCAGCCAAGCTACGGAAGGTTACAAAGGGAATCTCAGTTCAACAAAGTGTTGGATTATAAAAGTTCAAGAAATACTGGTTTTGGACACAACACATCTTCAATCACCTAAAAGCTTTACACCTAATATGTAATGCTTGCAAGATACAATAGCGGAATGCACACGTAAATGACAGGAAGAGCTGATCAGTTTGTACTGAAGTGCTGTCAAGTATATCCCTAATTAACACACATTTTCAGAAACATTATGACAGATCACAAAGAGAATAAAAGTCACAAGGTCATACACAAAAATTACAGATGAGATCTGCACATACTTCAGATACGTCAGGACCTCAATATTTTCAAACAGCTCTTCCCACAGTGATTAGATAACGCATAGTGCACATACAATGTTAACGTCTACTATATAAATAACATACATTACACTTTTAAAAATTAATACTCATTTTAAATACTGTACATAAAACAACAATTTAAATTTATTCACAGTCACGGCACTTACCAAGAGAAGTGTCAGGAAAGTTACCTGCACTATTAAAGAAGCTTCATAGAATACAAAAAGCATCAAACCTGCAGGCGAATGTTGCAGGTACATGCTTCATGTGACTTCTTTATTTCTTGATGAGAAATATACCTGCTTTATCTCAGTTAAATACTAATATGGCTTAAATAAACTGCAGCCAGAATGTGACTTCTTGTGGAGAAACACTTAACAAGAAAAATATTAAGTAGAAGAAAGAAGATGAGAGAAAGTCACACTGGCCCATATTTTTTTCTTTCCTTTCCACCTTTACTAAGTCTACGATAAAAGTCTAGCATATATTTCTTTTCTGAAATTACTGATTAACTAAAGAAGTGATAAATAGGAATCGGGGGTATATCTATTACTGAAATCTCACTGCTTGCACCAGAGTGCCAATTAATAATGACAGTGCAAATTTGTATGTCCGTACAACACCATTCACTCATTTACTGTAAAGTGTCTTAAGCACAAGACTAGCGACATAACTACTGTAGCCTGTGAGGAACAGGCTTTGTACTCCACAGTCAGCGCAAAAAGCTGTACAGGCTGAGGCCTGTTTGTTATGATCATTTCTAATAAAGACATCCATTCAGACAATGGCATAAAACATATCTTCTAATGTCTGATTCAGAACACTAGATGAAATCACACACACAAAAATCTCCTGAGTGATAAAGTGGAAGTTGATGCGACATCTGCATGTCATGACATGCAACATTTGTGCATGCCAAACCTGAGTTCTGTTTCCTATTGGAGGCATTTGTTATTACTGAAGAGAACAGCTATAAAAATATTTATAAATCACTTCACATCTGTCTCAGCTGTTTCTGACATGAAGGCTGAACAAGTTAGTAAAAAGTACTTGGAGATATCTAAGCATGATTACTGATGTATATGCACACGTATACAGGTGGATTTGTACAACTCTTAAGTGTTCTTGCTGCCAGACACAGTTCAGTGTAAAATAAAAATCTTAAATATTGAGTAAGCTGTCAATAAGACAGATTCAATTTAAATTACACTTCACTTTTTTCCTCTGAAAATGAGTAAGCCTACATTACAGTAGTCACATTCACACAATACATTCTTCTGTGTAGAGTACAGCTTGGCTCAAGGCAAATGCAAAATATAACAATTTTTAAATACTGTTAGAATTCCTCAGAAAGAGGATTTGAAAAAACAACAAAAATACAAAATATTTTCAAAATATGAAATATAGCATGCTACAGTGTCTGATAAACACAGTTTTAATTTGATTACAGTTCAGAATTTTTTTCACTTTTGTGTTCCTTTTTCTGCACCCACTGCTCTGAAACAAACTTTGCTGCACTCTCCTGAAGAAAGTCTTATCTGTTCTTTAACTCTGCAATTTCAACACTGAGGAGGTCATTCAAAATATTATAGAAACACTACAGTATTTTTGTACTTTTGAAAGGCTAGACTGTGGGGCTCAATACCTTTGTAAAATTTCTTTCCATTAGGACGATTTAATGAAATATTGATACTGGCAGCTCCATTAACACAATAGGAATTTGTAGGTGTAGTATAATTGAAAGGAAACACTTATAAAGATTATTTAAAAAATGATTTCTGTCAAAATTATTATCCTTGGGACAACAACTTCAGTGTGAATTCACTTTACTGTGAATATGTTGCTTACAATAACAAATCAAAATGTACACCATTTTACAAATATTCTGTATGTCGATAGTCTACCCTAGCCTTCTAATCATCTATTTAATAACGAAAAACACCCAGTGTTACCCACAAGCTTAACAATGATTTTAAAATAAATATTTTGTGGCCTTTACCATGGCAATTTATAAAGGTGTCGAGGTGTTTCAATAAAAGGAGTTCAAGACAAATGGCAGTATTTGCCGTGGTATCCAAGTATATCATTTACTGATGAGGTATTTACTGTGACCACAGTATAACGTACAAAGCCCAAAATGAAATTCAGGTAAGAGCAGCAAAAATTCTCCATTTATCGAAATGCTCTTATAAGTATTATAATGCAAAGGAACAGTTGACATCATGTTTAAATTGTGATTATAATATTCATTATGCTTTTAAAGCAAAGAATAAATCTGTGTTATGTATAAGAGCAGTCCACATTGTCAGTTTGGAAGTTTAATGTGTAAGGGGTACTGATTTTATGCATGTACTGCATGTTATTCACAGCTTCAACAAGCTGGTGAATATCAAGAATCAGTCTAAATTTATTACAACAACAAATTTTGATTATAGAAATCTGACTGATAATGTTAACTTCAAGTGCAAATGGGAAATGTGTTTGAAGTGGAAGTGAGAGGTGTATCTTAAAGACAGCTAAAATTGTCCGATTTATCAAAATTTGAACTATTTCTTGTTTAAGCTGCATTCTGTTTGGAAAGTGGGAGGAGGGAGGGAGAGATGGGATTAATTTTTTCTTCAACATGAGTAAATACCTTCATCAAGTAAATTCAACATTAGGATGTATAAATGCTGATTTTACATAATAGGATCATTTTCAATAGTATACATAAAACCATTACATGTAACATGCACTCACAAATTGAAAATATGCTACTTAAAAATAATGTATATTTTGTACTTGTAGTGTCACTGAGGTGGCAGCTGAGATGGCAGTAGATATGTACGTAGGATAATTATTTATTTAGCCACAACAAACTTTTGCGAATAGTGTGACGAGTCTCTGAAAATAGTACTGTGCTTAGAAAAATCTGAATTAAACACCTGATTTTTTTCAGTCAAAAACTTACAACTACTTTAGATTTAAAATTTTAATCATATATATTTAGTTACTTATGAAGACAAAATTATAAGTAAACTTTAATCAAAAAATTACAGTTTTGTACACCAATGAGCAATATTTATCATATTTTGTACTTTTCAGAATTATCGGTTTGTTTTAAATATGTTGAATGCTCAGTGCAAGCTCCCACTGCAGTTTTAATTGAGGTAATTTTCAGTTTTTCACACCGAATTTTGTCCATCGGTCTGTAACCAAAGTTCATTAAGCAAATGATTCTTTTATTGTCCTTCCCTACATTTAACATCACGAATAAAATTTAATTCAGATTATCCAGCAATGCAAACAGGTCTTCTAGTTCTGAGACGTCGTCATTCTACCTCAGCAGTTCTGATCTCTAGCAGTACCGTAAACAGATACTGCCTTCCCCTGCCAAAACAATTCTAATCCACTGGTGAAAATAAGGACCACTGATGGAACTGTCAAATGATTACACTCTCATTATGTTGATTCATGATGAACAGCTCATTTAAGAGCTGTAGATTAGCAAGTGTTTTGTTGCTTTCACTCAATACAGTGCATTGTTCAACAAACCTAATAGAGAATCAAATTAATTAGTTCTGAAACAATTCACTCTACAATAAATGAATCACTGATACAGTGACAGCAATTCCACATAATTTTAGTCACAATTAACTGAAATTGTTACAGTTATTAGTAGCAAATAACATCACGGAATTTTTGGTTTGGTCACGACAAATTGTGCAAAATAAATATCAGTCCTTGAGAGAATTAAAACATCAATAAAAAGCTGTTAGAAATAGTCACAAAAATTGGCGAAACTCTAACAATTTTGAACTATATCAATACTAATACTTCATATAAATATCATCCAGGATCAAGAAGATTAACTTTTTGAATAAAGTTGCACTTCAAATTAAGTTCTCAATAAAGACTCACCAAGGAAGAACGAAAGAGGTCGCAAATGAAAGAAATTATAAAGAACATTTCATAAACGACTTATAATGGAGACAGCAATCACAATGATATGGAACACATATTAAAAGACCAATGAAATCAGTTTGGAAATCATTAAGGTACTGAACTGCTAATGCTATTAAGCCACAGTAATTTCACAGTCAATGATTGACTATTTAGAATTAGTGACAAAAAATGACAATGGATTATGTTCAATCGGGTGCTTCACAGATTCAACAGCTTGTGTGCTGACTATAGCTTTACATGACTGCAGACTTTTTCCACGTGTACTGTAAATATAAATGAAATTAATGAAATGTAATTTTGACAGTCCCATCAGATCCAGCTTTACCAGATAAGATCGGTATATCACTTACCCATACTTGATCTTCTGGCTCTAATATTCGCAATAAATTAAAATTTCACAATCCAATGCCACATCTTTTTCTCCAGTCACCTTCCTTACATTTGAACTACCTCAGTTTGCTCTTTTACAATCCCTTGTCCACAAATAGCATCAGTTTCAAAAATATTGTAACACACTTTAAGTACAGAGCGTACAAGTGGTCGGTCATCCCATCACCCGATAATAAAATACTGGCAAACAAACACCTTCAAGCATACTACTACAGTTCCAAATTTTGTTCTGACGAACAATACTGAGAAATCTTCACAAGAATGTAATATTTTACATTTACACATGACGCAAAAATAGACAACAACCACAACCTGAGGATGACGATTTACAATGTGGGAACTGACGAAATATATGAAAGTTCAAAAAAGAAGAACACGTATTAACTCGGTGGCCACAAATGTAACAAGGGACAACAATATTCCACCTTCCAGTTCCTCAAAAAAGAAAATAATAAATGAAGAAAAAAATTTCCCTTCTTGACCAGCAGCATGTTAACGAGGCACCTACACGAGCTCAGGGCACAGCCCGCTACTGTGCAAGGTGCGGCGGGGGTGGCGGGACAGCCAGAATGCCGTGGAGGGCTGAGGAGGTCTTGAGGAAGCGCTTCAGCATGCCGCTGGAGCCACGGTGCTGCAGGCTCTTGTGTGTCGTCAGGCTGTTCTTGGTGCGGTAGCGGCGCTGGCAGAATTCGCACACGTACAGCTGGTCTGAGCGTTCGTGTTTGTCCTGGAAGTGTCGCTTGAGGGAATAGTAGCAGGAAAAGGTGCGGCGGCAGTAGGGGCACTCCTGCGGCTCGTTGATGCCACCCGCCGTTGGCGGGGGAATGCGGAACTGCTGGACTTGTGAGCCCGTGCCACCTCCACTGCTGCCACCTGCAATGCACCCAGCCTCATTAAAGAGCCTTTCAGAAAATGCCATCATTGGCTTATTACATCAGGTTAAATATGGGACAGAAATAGAATTTGTTTCACCCTATAACAGTGTGGAGTTGGTGATACTGCAAGGTGTCCATATGAATAGTGCAATACAAGGGAAATATATATCTTTGTGAAGTATTATTGCATTATCATCATGAGGTATACAGGGCAAGCATCTAACTTTTTCACCTAAAATTACTTCTGACTCGTTAAAGATATTTGTAATCTCTTTTCAACTAGACAATAGTGGTAGGGGCTAATGAGCCAGAAGATGTAACTTCGCTAACCTATAAAATTCGAGCGTCACTTTTTCTAATAGATACTGTGGTACCTTTTGGGACTGGATTATCAAACCTACCCCATCAGTGATATAGCTCTTCAGCAGACCCGGTTAGAAATTACAGACTAAAAATACATTGACTATGTTGATATTTATGTTGCTGTTGCAGCTGTTTGAACGGTGTGCTGCCTTGAAACTTGATGAGAATAACTTGCACCACCAGGGCACTTAATACGTTGATCTTTGCAGCACTCTTTATCAAAACAAGAATTGTCGAAACAAGATACTCTTCGTCAGACTGACTGACTTTCAACAATATAACATTGTCTTTTTGGTTCCAAAAATCTTTAAACATTGGTAAAGTATGACACACATGCAAGACTGCCTATCAACAGGATGGTGCAAAATTCTGTTGAGAGAAATTGCTGCCCGTTTCTAAGTGATTAACAAAATTGCAGAAATGGACTGATATCTATTACATGAGTCACTGATCACTATCTGTCTAGGTGAAAAATTAGTGCCTCACTCTGTATATTCACAGTACAGTATTTTACATATGCTTTTTGGCACTTGTTAAAACCATCGGTCAGATACTGTACTAGGTACAGTGGTCAATTAACTGCAAAGAATAAGTGAAGGGATTACTACGTACAACACACTTTAATGAAATATTACACGTACAACATAAGCAATAATAGCTGAGAGGTGAAACTTCATATGCTAATCACAAATTAATCTGAGAGAGAAATTTCTGTAACTACAGAAACAAGATCACCCTAGGGCTTACTTGCCAGAATCTTGGACTGATAAAAGCGAGATAAGGGTTTTATTCTTTTATAGTTGACACACACACAACAGCTACGGTTAAAAGTGATGACTACACTGGTGCATTACACTTTTGTAAGTGCTCACTGATTCTCCACATCATTTACACACAGAAGCTACAATTAAGAAAATTTTATATACTGGCGCATTATGAGTGGTCACTGATTTTTGCACATATCTTCAAACACACAATCCATCAGCAATACCACTAATGGAAAAAGAAACCTGAGATAACTTTTGTTCACACGACATATAATTGATTAAAACTGGAAAAGTTTTTATAAATGAAAGCCTGATAGTTGTGAGAGAATGCCCTGAGTAGATACCACACTAAATGCACTATCTGCTTCATTGCATTCATAATATCAGAATAATTCTATTACAGCAGTGCAGTTTTGTTTCCTTTTTTACCGTGCTTGCATTTTCAAAGAATGACCAAAGCTTGACAGTGCACATTCTTACCAAACAAAGAACTGCGGTATCTGTGACCTTGAGATTACTGTAGCACTGCAATCTGCAGGTAACACAACATTGTTTTGAGAATATTATGAGATGGGCAATAATATCATATTACAAAGGAAATGTAAGAGCAAAAAAGCTTGTGGCAACATGCACTAAAAAAGGAAAAATATATAAAAAGAAGAGAGAGAAACTTTTAAAGACATTCACATTTTTAAATGCATTAAGCAAAGATTATGTTTATAACAAATATTTGAGAGAGATGGGAAGGAGGCAGCAGACAAGAAGTCTTATATACACATATCACAAACAGCTTAATTTCGAAGCAAAAATATGTGTCTGAGCATTCTTTCAAGATTATATTGGAGACACTACTGAGAGTGAAAAGCAATACTCATGTTACAAAATAAGAAGGAAAGCATTTAAAGGTAATGATTTTAACTGTTCTGCAATCAATATGCAATGCCACAATGGAGAATACAATTATTCAAAGCCAAAGAAGGAGGTTAAATTCTCCACTAAAGCCAAACAGCTCATCAGCCTGCACGTCATAAGGTGTTCCTACGTAGTGAGAGACTTCTTATCTGCCACTTGGAAGAACAGAATCTGTTACAACAAAACAAGATACCTTTTCCGAGGGAGAAAAGTGTTTATAGTTTTGGGTGTGGGAGGACGCGCCCCTCACTCTCTCTCTCTCTTTCTCTCTCTCTAATAGAACTTTATGTCGACTTCTCCAGGCCTCGTTTTGTGGTAGGTGTAGATGTGGGTCATGAGACTGTTGCGCGAACAATACACCCGTTCGCAGATCACGCATCGGTACTCCTCCTGGCGCTCAGCGTGCTTGTCCGCCATGTGTCGTTTCAAGCTCGCTTTCGAGCACAGCACCTTACCGCAGCGCTGGCAAGGGAAAAGTTTCTTGACTGAGCCTGCAAAAATATAAGACATAAAAAAAAGATGCGAGGAAGCGTGAGCGTGGGTTTAAAAGTAATAGCCTGTTCAAGCAAAGAAGAAAAATAAAAAGCAAATAAAGTCCTAGTCTCAGGTGGGCTGTACTGGGGAGGAACATCTGTTGAAAGGACTGCAATATTTGCTGTGATAAAATTTTGAAGCAAAGTAAATCATTATTTGAAGAAGTACTTGGGTGAAAATCACTGGAAAAATAACAATGGTTACCTATGACGCACAAGTGTTCTGAGAAGGTCCTTTCCCTTTACCCCTTGTCAGTAACTATAACTTTCAATTTCTTTCTGAACAGTACATGTAAATCTAAAGCTTAAGATCAGTACTAAAACATGATGAACATGTTTTATTTCAATCTAGACACTCACATACTGTTAACAAAGGCATTTTTTGCATTCATAATTAAACCTCGACTTAAAGAATAACACTTCACATTTTTTTGTGAATGAATGTTAAAAAGCTTTCCTTGAAAGGCTTCTTGCCGATAATTTTAATTCTGATAACACGACCTGGAGATTTGAAAATCCCATAGAAACCCTTCAATTTCACAATTAAGATATCCACGAACGTACTTGATTAACTTTCAACAGAAGATACAGATTTACCCTCACAGAGTAGCATTAGTGTTAAGAGTTGCAAAATGGTAAATATCTGCACAACTAATGCATAACAAGCTACCCGTACAACCATATAATTTATGCCACAGTATTTTCACTATTGTGTAAGTTAATGTCATCGTAACAGATATTATTGTTTATCTAATGTCAACTGAATAATCATAAAAAAGGAGAACAAGAAAAACAGAACACACTTATGCATTTAAATTGAAAGCAATCAACAAGCACATCCTATAAGTTTATTAGATCTTAGAATCTGACGTTCATTCATCTGGGAAGGAACAAAAAGAAGTCAAATGGAAGCAGGACTTCACAAGGTTTAATCAGGAAAGTCACTGAACAGCTGATGACTACATTACTTGTCCTTCCTGTTTACACCTTCTGAAGTTCCTTTGCCATTTTTTCTGATAGATGTGGCATGCTTATGAATCTTATGTTTCAACAATGAATCAATAAGTACTTTTTTTTCCTATTCTCATTTAGTCATGGTTTTTGACATAGGCGAAAGGATATGCACCTGACAAATGCAGTCTTTTCTTTTATATATTTATTTATTTGGGGGTGGGGGTGGGGTGGGAAGGTAGTATACTGGATATTTATTCGAATTTCATACTAAATGATTTAATTTTATTTTCACGGTTTACTTTGGGAGTGCAAAACAAAAAAATAGCAACAGGAGGGTAAAACAAGGAAGTCCAGATTTTTAACAATGAATGCGATTACAGATGATACTGTGTACATATTCTCCAGAAAAAAAATGTAACTGTGGATAGCATTTCAATGAAATATGTTGTATTAAGTTATTTTGTTTTTGGGTGACAATTATAATGAAATTAGAGAATAAAACTGGCAGTGTCTTTTACTATCAAAATACTGGTATGCGAACAAATAAACTATAACGAACACTACACTAAAATCATGTTAGCCAACAATGCAGTACCAGCAACGAGAAACAGTGGTGCTGAAGCAAATGAGAGTTGTGTATGCAGAAAGTTAAGGGTCATGCAATGAGCTATATAAACTAAACAGGCAACCCATGTATTACTACACATTAATCATACAGTCAAAACAGTTTTCTGTTACTAGTCTAACTGCTACAAAAACAATAAGTTAAGCAGACATCCCATCAGATAATATTCAGAAAACATGAAACTGCAAGCACATACTTCTCTGAAAATGCATAGCATATATGAATAACTTAGCATTTCTTCTTCTATATGCAATTATTGAAATGCTCTAGAACTGGTCCCTGCCTGAGGTTCAATTTTATGTCATGACGTATTCCAGTGTTCTGTTTAAATGATTCCATAACATACAATGTAAATAGAAAAATCTCCTACATTTCAAAAAGAATGTCATATTCCTGGAGTACAAGCGCTTTCTGAAAAACATATTTCCATCACTTTATTTTACTTGTTTCAAAAATAGCATTTCATAGAGACTACAGTGTTTTGCCCATCTTATTGTACTTTTTTTTTTAATACAGAAAACACCTTCCTCAAGTGAACACACACTGTGCATCAGGAACATGAGTGAATGATATAATGTTTTCAAAATATTGAAATATTGCTACACAGAAAATTAGGAGATAGAGAGGGGGGGAAATTGGGGTCATCAATCTCAGTTTCAATAGATGCGGCACACTGCTCGATGTTCTGAAACAACTATTACTATGTAACTAAGTTATTCTCTGGTAAGTCCTTTCTCCCAGTGATGCTAGTCCAATAAAGTGTGTGGCAGATCTGCCTCGAGTCTGGCGACTAGGAGTGGAAACAGTACTGACAGACTGACACTCTGGACAGCTCAAGTCATTGCTAGCAGATGTTCAGATACAAATCTGACTTCTAGTCTAACTTAACAGTTTCATTCTATCAGCAAATTTCATGAGAACATCAGAGATAAATATAATTTTTGGGGTTAGGTGAATGACAGGAAATAAGCATATCGGTGGAGCAAGTTTCAAGGACACATCTGGAAGAGGAGATTCACAGTACTACACTTTATGGATGAAAAGTGATGAAGACAGCAGCTGGGCATAATACCTATTACCAGTAAATTGTAACAAAATTCTTTGGTATAATGACTGAATGTTCCACTGTTACTCAGGAGAAAATTTATAAATGAAAGCATATTCCCCATGATATAAAGACAATTACTACATACAATTAAACAGAGAGGTTACTGAAATTTGTAACTACAATAGCATTTTTGGAAAGGAAGGCAAAATACTGAAACAAATGGCAAACAAGAAAAACAATTGTGTTAGATCTAGAGGGGTTCAAGATATAACAGCCAGTCCACATGTAAGTGGATGTAAAGTTGGTAGGCGTGTTTCTGCAACTGATAGATGATTATTCAACATGGCAACAGTGGTATAAGAGTGGCGCTAGTAGCCCCACTATAAGGATGCAGATAAGATTTTCTTTAAATACACGCTATAACAGTCATGAGTGGTTAGCTACCTTTGAGATAGGACATGGTGAATTGATGTTAGTCAAGAATGCCTTTAAGGTCACAAAGACGCTATTATTAACACATCACTGACTTTGAACGAGGTCATGTATAGGGCTACGAGAAGCTGATGTTGCTTCTGTGATATTGCAGAAAGACTTGGCAGCAATGTAGCCACTGTAAATGATTTCTGGCAGTGGTGATCATGAGAATGTACAGTCGCAAGGAGACTGGGCTCTAGATGGCCATGTGGCACTGTCAAGATGGAAGACCATTGTGTTTGGCACATGGCTCTGGTGCACAGTACTGCATCTGCAGCAGCAATTTTAGGAGCAGTTGGTACCACAGTGACACAATGAACTGTTACAAACTGTTATTTCAATGACAGCTCCAAGCCAGGCGCACTGTAGCGTGCTTCCACCTATATCAAACCTCCTCCATTTGAGACTTCAGTGGTGTTTAGCAAGAGCTCATTGGAAGGTAGGGTTGAGATCTGTTGTTTTTTCTGATGAAAGCTGGTTCTGCCTCAGTGCCAGTGATGGCCATCTTTGGTTAGGAGGAGGTCAGTTAAGGGCCTGCAATCAACCTCTTTGCATTCTAGACACACTGGACCTACATCTTGAATCATGGTCTGTGGTTTGATTTCATATGACCGCAGGTGCACTCTCATGGTTTTCCCACACACTGACTGCAAATGTGAATGTCAGTCTGGTGATTCGACCTGTTGTGCTACGATTCATGAACACCATTCCGTGGGGTGTTTTCCAACAGGATAACGCTCGCTCACATACTGCTGTTGTAACCCAACATGCTCTACAAAGTGTCGACATGTTGCCCTGGCCTGCTCGATTACTACATCTGTCTCCAATCGAGCACATATGGGACATCATCAGATGACAACTTCAGTGTCGTCCACAAACAGTATTAAATGTCGCTGTATTGACCAATGTAGTTCAACAAGCAAGGAATGCCATCCCACTAACTGACATTCAGTACTAGTACAACACAATGCATGCACATTTGCATGCCTGCATTCAACATTCTAATGGTTACACTTGTTATTAATGCACCAGCAGTTCAGATTTGGAATGGCTTATCTCGCACTTACATTAACCTATTATCTTGCAATGTAATCACTTAAATATGTTACCTAGACAAAGATAGTCCCAAAATTTCATTACTCAACATTAATTATTTTTCTGGTCCTGTGATTTTTTCCATTGGTGTATTTACAGGAACAGTGTACACAAGTAAATAGCTACAGCAGCTTCTTAATCTTTTAATATACTCATCAACAGAACCTGCAAAATATTGAGCAATCTGAAGAACATGAATCAGTCTTAACATAAAATTTGCAGGTAATGATTCATTAGAAGAATATGGTAGCCTGAAAAAGTTGATCAAAATCTACAGAGTCAGAAGGGGTCTCTCTATAAAATATTAGGATACTTACATTTTTTCAGGGCATCTATCTGTTTTCTTAAATGTAAAAATACAAGCTCTTAAAGTGCTCCCTTCTCTTCCAAAGTTGGTTCACAAGGTATACAGCTCCTCCCAACAATCTCTAACAATATTCCAGTAACAATATTCTACCAAACTGCTTCACATACAAACTCCAGTCCACTAAGAATCAACAAATTATTGCTCACTAGTGAATCCTTTCCCCATTTCACATATTCTAGTGTTGTTAATGCACAATTATTTGACCAATTATTTACAGCTTTTACTCATTCATGCAGATTTCTTATGTTGTTTGATGCATAGCAATTTGGCGTGATGATTTCATATACTTTTTGAGGGGATGGGGGATCCAGTGAAAATAAAATACTTTTGATATATAAACATCTCATCCAAATATTTTATCCTGAACTCCACTGTTGCCATGAAGTAAGAAGAGCAGTGGAGAAATGGTGGTAAAACATGAGGTAACATGCCTCGGCATCTATAAGAAGGTGGGCGTTTCACTTTTTCGGCAGAATAACTCTGTTTAAAGTTTCCTCCAGGAGCTTGCAGAATATATCTATGACACACTTACTTTGACAACATAAACCACTGATGAATGTAGTAGCTATCTGAACGTCCCCAACATCTTCTGTTAATCCTGTTTCGTAAGGAACAGAGACAGTGAAACAATGGTAAAGACTAATGTGTGAGAGAGTCTCATTCAAGTTGGGGATTTGAGAGGCCACCTTTGCAAATGTTATTTTGAATTCAATACAGACATCACACACCACCAACCTTCTTACACACAGGACATAATGTTCTAAGATTACTTCAACCAATCCTCTTGTTCCCATGAAAAACAGGCGCGGATGGTAGTTTTCACACCTGGAATATGCAGTTGCAAAACAGTAGAGGAATTACACACTGTAGGTGAAAACAACAGGCACTTGTGTTTCCAGGCACAGTTCTGAAGTATTGAAACCCCTACACAGGCCAAGGTAAGTAGAAGGAAAAAGGGGAGGGAAGGTGTGAGAAGATGTAAAAGTCACTATTTGGTAACACAAAAATGTTTCCAGAAACTAAAATTTTGGAAAGTTTCTTTAGAAGTAAGTTAAAAAAGAGGAGGTACTTTTAAAAGTATCTTGACTTTATGCAATTACAAAAAGTACTTTTCTCGAATTTTATGACTTTTCTAGCAAGAAATATGCAAAACTTACAGGTAGTACATGAAAGTGACACAATATTTATGGTTCATCTTCTATCAATTTCATTTATATAATTTTCGGTCCTTTGCCAGTCATTAATGATATGTTTTGCAAATTTCATTTGGAAACAATGAGCTGTGAAATACTTCTGTTTGCAGTTTTCAAAATAGTATGCATTGTGTTGGAGTGTTCAGCTTGATATGAGCAATGCTGCTGAAATCCTTGCTTATCAATAAGAAGCAAGACATTTTGTGCATCACCTTTGAGATGGTTGTGTTCTTGACAACTACATTAGCTGCAAACTACTGATGAGTAGTGACAATTCCTTGTAATGTTATTGGAATTAACAAATGTTCTGTGTTCTCTTTACAGTTTTTTGCAACAGACACACACACATAGAAGCAGTTACAATTTTCCCCTTACTGATTTCAATGTTAACCCAGTGAGGATGTGGTAGGGTCAATTTTACCCTGCTCATTTTGTTTTGCTGGCAGTTCTTTGTTGTACAGTTGCACACTGTCGAAGTTCACAGTAGATGTAATTATTGATCTCTCCTCCCTAATGCGTGCACGCACTCAGCTGGCTTCCATCTGTGAAAGGAGATACACGAGTGCAAATGGTAAGAAGGTATTTTTGACCCTTCCACAACCATAAAGTAGTACTTTTGTGCCATTTTCCAATTTTTCTTTTTTCATGAATGTTTTGTGTTCACTGATTATTTAGTTAAAATGGACAACGAAGAAAGGGAGGCTGAGCATATACATCATTGGCTGGCGGAATTATCAGACAGTGAAAACAACTTTATAACAGATGTCAGTGAAAATGAAGATCGTGTAAGTGAGCGCAGTGACAGTAGTGGAACTGAGGAAGATGCAATTGAAGGCAGTGACAAAGAAGGTAATATACCACTACATGAGCTAGAAAATTCTGCCCACAATATTGTGTTACCGGAATTAGTTGAGCGATTGGAAAATCAGGTACACAGTTCATTTTATTTTGGTAAAGATGGATCCAAGTGGTGCAAAAGTCCACCTCAACAACAAGTTCGGACCCGTTCTGAAAATATCATCAGGGAGGTACCTGGCATGAGTTTAGTGGCAAGATTAGCAAAGGCAGAGCTGTTTTGCAATGATAATACACTTAGTATAAACTTGAAATACACAAGCTTGCAAACTGCAGAAAGGAAAGCAGCTTGTGAAGTAGTTGCAAATCACTATTTTATGAAGGAAATGACCATGAGGGAGCTGAAGGCTTATATAGGCTTGTTGTACATTGCTGGATTTTACCGACTGGGAGGCAGAACACCATTGACCTCTGGGCTTCAGATAGAACAGACATTGAAATATTCCGGCTGACAATGACACGGCAACATTTTCATTTTATTCAAAACTGTCTTTGTTTTGACGATAAATCCACACGTGAATAAAGAAAACGTCTGGACAACTTAGCACCAATACATCAGATATTTGAAATATTCATTGAAAACTGCAAGGAAGTCCGTATACTAGGAGAATATATAACAACAGATGAAATGCTGCTTGCATTCAGAGGCACATGCAAATTTAGACAATACATTCCATCAAAACTGGCGAAATATGGGATAAAAATATTTGCCTTGGTCAGTGCAAATAATTTCTGTATCTTCAACCTTGAAATATATGCTGGGAAGCAACCAGAGGGACTGTTTTCACTGAGTAATAATCCATTTTATGTAGTGAATCGGCTGGTGCAACCCACTTCAAAAACAAGCCATAATGTCACTTTTGATAAGTGGTTTACGAGCTATGAACTAGTGTCACATGTGCTGAAAGAATACAAGCTAACGTCTGTAGCAACAGTGCGTAAGAACAAGAGGCAAATCCCTCCGGAATTTTGCAAAATTTGTGGTAGAGAAATCTGTTCACCTAAGTTTGGTTTCCAAAAGGGTATTACACTTGTTTCTCATATGCCAAAGAAAAACAAAGTTGTTTTGCTCATGTCTAGTCTTCACCACAATGCTGAAATTGATGAATTGACAGGCGATAAAGAGAAATCAGAGATGAAAATGTTTTATAATTCTAAGAAAGGTGGAGTTGATGTTGCAGATGAGCTGTCAGTGACTCAATGATATACTGATGGAAAATCTCTGTCTGGCCGAAGAAGATCCACAGAAATTGAAATAGACCTCCTTCTTATGGACTAGCCATTAGATGAACTGCACCTCTGAATGATGTTACGGCAATGAGAAAAGCTGAATGGGCCATCTACCTTCATAAGTTGTCCACAGACGACCACCCTGTTCACGGAGTTTCCCTAAAGAAGCAGATTCACGGTGTGGTTACCAAAAAGCAAAAGAAAGTGGTCCAGTATACCATCATAAGCATTCTCTTAGTGAGCCTGTTATGAAAGAAATAAAACTAATTTTTAGAGACCTGAGTGACCCTGTTTTTCTTTGTAAATGGCTTCATGGGGGTACTCAGAATACAAATGGAAGTTTCAACCATTGCATATGGGAAAGATTACGCAAGAATGTTTTTGTACGACTAAATACATTAAAAGATGGTGTACTAGATGCAGTGATATGTTTCAATGATGGAGTGATAGGAAGGTTGGAAGTCCTGAGAAATTTAGGCATAAAATGTGGCTCTAATATGGAAGATCAATTGCTTGCATGTGACAGGCAACAGGTGCATGAAGTTGAAAGATTCGTTCTTCGAGTTACCAAAGAAGCAAGAAATGCTAAAAGGAATGCCAAGAGGAAGCTTGAAGATGAAGAAATGCTGCAGGATGAAGACTATGCTTCAGGAATGTTCTGAGGCACAGTTTAATTGGACTCATATCTTCATTCGCAATTTCCTGCAAGTTGTATTTTTCAGAATTCAGGTAAAAATACTTCCTAAAGTTTATAAAGCATTGCTCTAATTTTTTTCTTTAACTTGCAATAGCCTTACTTATGTAGTAGACCTAAGGTTTATTGCAGAATCAACTAATTATAGAAAAAATAAGTTTTATTATGAAAAAAATTATAAAAATTAAAATGTAAGATGTGATATTTTTTTATCCTTGTAATATGCAAATAGGTGGAATTAAATAGGTCTAGTACCTCAGCCATCATGTCGTAGATATCTGGTAAAAATTTGGTGTCCTTCAAACGTATAACATTGGATTAAATGGTACCTCAATTTGAGGAAGCATTTTGGAATAAAAATTGCATCAATTTCTTTGTAATTTTTTTAAAATAATCCTAAGCAGGTTAAAAAATATCCAAAATACTTCTAATTTGTTTAGAAAGTGTGCTGCATTACCTGATATCAACAAAAAATCTGTAAAACATATACATTATAAACAGTGCCTGAAAGAAATAGGTGCCGATTTTTACATAATATTGAGCTGGAAAAGTACCCTGTATCCTTAAGTAATAAGGCATTTGGACGCTTAATGGTGTTTACTTCTATGAAAATCCTTTCATTAATAAATAATTCATAAATTTAATTCCCATCTTTTGTTATGAAGTGCCAATAAATACTTAAAAAATATAAATGAAAAACAGGGTCAATATGACCCTCCACATCCTTGATGTACCCTTTTGGTACCACACCCTCGCCGGGTTAATAAATCAGTACATTGGCTTTTCTTTTATCTTTTTGCAGATTTTTTATCCTCCTACTCATAGTTCTCGTCATACTGTGTTATGTTTCCTGAACTGCTTTTCTCAAAGAAATACCTGCCTCAGTTTACTTTTCCTCTTATATTACCTACTTTGTTTTAATATCTGATGCGTAGGTAGCATTCTGTCACTTGTACAGCTTACTGATAATGGTAGAGTAGAATGACACCTCACAGTTTTTTACCACTACTTTGAGTACACTTTCCTGAGGGGTTTTCTTTTTTAAAAAAAGAAAAGGACACCAAAGAGTAAGCAGATCAGCATGTCGACGGCATAGTACAGGTACCACTGATTTGCTCTGTGACTGCTGGTTTGAATAAAATCCCTCCCTGGAATATATATTACAGGCAAGGCATTTCTTTCTGAGGAAGTTTCAATAACAGTGTAGTCATTGTGGTCTCTGAATTTTATGCCTGTCCCAATATGGTGTCATGCTGTAATGCTGTTCAGATTTAGGTACCATAATACAAATTGCAATAAGCAATATAGAATGCATGTCTCAATCTGCAGTAGAAATAAATAAAGACAAATCACAACATTTAACTGGTCTGTGCAGAAAACACAGTACTCTACTGAAACGAAGAATAAATTACATTACCTCTGGCTCCCTTCCAGCAACACGATGAACGCTGTAAACATTCACAACGGGTCTATACAAGAGTTCTGGACTGAGCTTGACAGACCACGCACAATAATTTTGCAAGTAATGTAAACCTGAGGTGTTGCTAACGTCTTACAGTGCTAAATTAGGGAGGACACATGAAATACTTCACATGCTGCTTGTATGTAAAGGAAAATGGAAGTTTCGGGATACCCATCCCATTGATCATAAGATCATTGTGAGACAGAGCACAACCTCAGATTGGAGAATGGTGCGAAACAGAACTGGCTGTATCCTTTTCAAAGAAACACTTCAAACACTGACACAGCAGAAATGGTGAATGCCACATTCAACTGTTACTTTACAAAGGAGGTTCTGAGAGTACTGTCCCAATTTAGAGGTACTTCAAACACAATGACCTGATGCCAACCGGCACGGATTCCGAAAACAAAACACAAGTTGTGAAATGCTGAAAGTAATGGATCGAAGCAGTCACATTTCCGCAAGTGACAGAATACCACCAGCTCTTCATATCAATTTCTTGTCTTTCGAAGAGCATTTGACTGAGTACTAAGTTACTTCTGGACTGCTTCAGGAAATAGTGTTGGGACCCTTGCTGTTCATGGTCTATATTGATGATCTGCCAAACAATATTAACCCATTACTGGCCATTGTCCCTTTTATGGGACGCATATATTATACTTATTTCTATGTAAGCAATGGAGCTTTTAGCCTTTATTGTTGCACCTGTAGGTTCAACTAACTGCTATAATGCCTGTAAATGTAAAATAAATAACTTTTTTCTAAGTACTTCACGTCAGGAAAATTAGGGCGTGTTTGTTATGAGCATATGGATGTCCGTGTAAGATTAAGTATACTTCAGATTTTTTCAAGTAAGTGCAATATAGATATATTTTATGCGTCCCAATAATGGGACAATGGCATGTTTCACTATCATTTATTGTTGATGTGCCCTATTCTTGTATTCACGTAGTATACAGAGAAGAATTGCATTTTACGTTCTTTATATCTGCTTTTTTTCATATTCTATTCGAATTTCACAATTCCAACAAGATAAAAACATGCCGCGTGGACTTACACTTGAAGAAATTCTAGCAGAACTAGAGAACCGTCAAGAGAGTGACGATGAAGATGATGACGTAGAATTGGCGATTATTCCACCCGATGCAGATGTAATAACAGATGAAGAAGACATTGACGAAAATGTACTGAACAATGGGTCTATTGTACAAGATGAAGCCGGTACTTTAGAGCTCATAACCAGCCGAGATGAAGCTAATGCTACAGTTGTACCTCCAGAAGCCAAAAGAAGGAAAGTGTTAGGAGATGGAGCAGAAAGTGGTACGTTATCTACAAAAAAAAAATATAAATGTAAGTAATACAAATGTCAACCAACGTACACAAACACTAGTGAACCAGGGAAGAGCAACGAACATTATGTTGCAGAATGTCTAGCAAATAAGACAGTGCCCCAGGTGTTTGAGGATTTTTTCTCTCTGAGAAACTAATGGTTACTATTATTGAACAAAGCGAAATCTATGCTTGCCAACATAACAAAATAAATTTTCTGATAACCAAACAAGAACTAAAATCATTTATTGGCATACTACTTCTGAGTGGTTATCATAAGCTTCCCCATGAGAATATGTACTGCGAACAGGCTCCTGATGTCGGTGTTCCTTTAGTCTTCAACTCCACGTCAAGTAATAGGCTTCGAGAAATAAAGAGATTCATTCATCTCAATGACAACTCCAAAATAGACAGAAACGACAAGATGTACAAACTGAGGTTGTACTTTGAAATGCTGAAAAAGGAATTTGGTAAATTTGGCGTATTTCATTCAGAACTCTCAACTGATGAAATGATGGTACGTTATTATGGCAAACATTCAGCTAAAATGTTTCTGAGGGGAAAGCCTATCAAATTTGGATATAAAATTTGGTGTCTTACAAGTTAAAATGGGTTTCTTTATAATTTTTCGCCATACTGTGGCAAGACTGACAACAAACAGGAGCCTTTAGGTGCAAGGGTAATAAATGAACTAACCAACATGATTCCAGAATCAGAGTATCCGAATTATAAGCTTTTCTTTGACAACTTTATCACCAGTGTTGACACTCTGATCACACTTGGAAAGAGTAAAATGAAAGCTACATGAACAATAAGAGAGATCCGAACTAATGCATGTCCTTTGATTGACTCTAAAATAATGGCAAAAGAAAAGGAATGAGGATTCTATGACTACATGTTTGACAAAGAGAACGAAGTTCTCGTTGTGAAATGGAGTGACAACAAACCAGTATGTGTAGTGACAGATTACAGTACTATTACTCCTCTGAGTTCTACTAAAAGATACTCATGGGCAAAGAAAAAGGAAATATCTGTTACAATGCCACATCTCATTGAAGAATACAATGCCCATAACGGTGGCGTAGATCTTCTGGACAAGCAGATATCACTTTATAGGACGAAGATAAGGTCAAAGAAGTGGTGGTGGCCATTATTCACACAGATGATAGATATCTGCGTAGTAAACACATGGTGTGCATACCAAATTGCTAACTCTAATGAGAAGCTGTCACTTTTGGATGTCCGACGGAGAATAGTGATATTTTACCTATCAAAGAAAACAGGATCAGTACCAAAATGCAGAGGACCACAAGGAAGCAAATTGATGGGAGGACGGGTGAGCACAGATGTACGACTAGATCCAGGAAATCATTTCATTGTGTCAAGTAAAACACAGAAGAGATGTGCTTACTGCAAGAAAAAACAACAAAAATTTGTGATAGGTGCAATGTTTTGTGTACACGACAAGCATTTTGCTTCATTTCATACTGAATAGACATTCAATAATATTAAAACATTCTTTATTTATTGTTTATGTTGTTTCTTACAATATTATGCATGGAGAATAAGGTTGTGAATTTGGATAGGGAATTTGGCCAATGTCCCAGAAATGGGACGGTCTGTAGTTTTTGTTCTAATAAACTGAAAATTTTCAAAACAACTTTTTATTCAATTAAGCACTCAATGTAACGTATTTATGTATAAAAGTTTGCAAAAAATGATCCGATAGAATTTTGGCCAGTAATGGGTTAACAGTAACCTCAGACTTTTTGCAAATGATGCAATTATTTAAGTATAAAAGTAAAGAAGAAGTATTATCCAATTAGATTTTGGTAAGATATCAAATTGGTGCAAATATCGGTAAGTTCCTTCACAGGTTGTAAAATTCTACACTTTACAAAATGTAGAAACATATCCTATTACATTATCAATAGGTCAGAAATGGGATCAGTCAACTCATAGAAATACCTACGTATAACAATTGGTAGATATATAAAGAGGAATTATCACATAAGCTCACTCTTATCTAAATCTGGTGGCAGACTTCAGTTCATTTGTAGATGTCTGGGAAAATGCAATCAGACTACAAAGGAGATTGCTTACAAAACTCTGATCCAGCCCATCCCAGAATATTACTCAAATGTGAGGGGCTCACACAAAATAGATCCAACAGGGGATATTGAATGTACATAACGAATAACAACATGAATGGTGAAAGATTTGTTTGACTCACAGGAAGTTATTCTAGCCGCCCCCACCCCACATGCACACACACTGGTGCTCGCACAGAAGCCACAAGGACAAGAATAGATTAATGACAGTGCACACAGAGGAGTTTAACCAGTCATTCTTCCTAGACTTCATACACAAGTGGAATGGGAAGAAATTCTTAATGTGTGATACTTTGGGAAGTAAGCTCTGCTATATGCTTCACAGTGGTTTGCAGAGAATGGATATAATGGTAGACTGAGAGGAACCACTCCTGTTTTTAGCATAAGCAATTTAGAGAAACCAAAAAAGCCTGAATTTGGATGGTCAGATGGGTACTTATGTGCTGTCCTCCTGACAGTAAGCCTGCTGTCTTACTACAGCATCACCTGTCTTTGTCTTACCATTGCCATTCACACAGGACATGCTTAAAAGCTAGGTCTTCACAAATGTTGGCCACAATAAAGGCAATATTATGTGAACCTACTTGCTCTGTATAAGATGCTATCAGAAGAAAATAGAAAAATTGGGAAGGAACAATTATTTTGCTCTATGATAAAGCTTCTGCACAAAAGTCAGCCCTGGTTCTAAATTATGTCCCCCAAGAACAAGGTTACTACACAGGACACCAATATTATTTGCCCAGCCTTGTTCCTCCTGTTTGCTACCAGTCCCCAAAGATAAAAATAAAACTAAATAAAAACACTTCACAGATCTGGTAAGAGTGACAAAAATGTGGTATGGCAACTACAGGCGTTTTTTGAATGTAGAATTTTGAGCAACTATGAAATGTAGCTTAAAATGATCTGAGTAAACACTATTATTTTTGGCATTATCTTTCAACCAATCACAAAATAATTGGGCAATACATTGAGGCAACATGACACTTATGGTTGACTTTGCAGCTGTTTCATTTGCTATGATGAGGGGCGGAGTGAGGTGGGTGGAAGGGTGTATCTTATATAAGAGTTCAGTGTTTTTATTAATACTCAATGACTCTTATAAAGCCAGAGAAAGAATGACAGCAATAAAAACAGCAAAAATAAGCAATAACAGAGAGCAGCGATGACTTGTCACTTAATGTTATAGGTTACATTCTTCTTTTAACACTTTGTTTTCTTGCCCCAGTCTTCCATTAATATATACGAGGTGTGATCGAAAAGTAACTGGAATTTCTCAATTTCGCAGGCTTTATACATCTGAGTTTCAAACTTTGTTTTAAGCTTGTTCCTGATGTATGTTTGCATTTTCAGCTGTTTCGAATATTTAGTTTATTGTTGAGAGTCAAAAATGTTACACATTTTCAAATGTTCAGTTTACTTTTACTTTTGAAAAAGAGGGATCACAGAATTTGCATTAAATTTTGCTTGAAAAATGGAATACAGCACAGCACCACATTTGAAATGTTGATTGTATCTTTTGGCAACTCCACTATGAGTAAGACAAAAATTAGTTGTATACACGTTTCAAAAAGGACCAAGATGTTGCAGAAGACTATCCTGGACAACCTAGCAGATCAATTACTGACGACAATGTGGAAGAAACGAAGAAAATGGTTCCGAAAAATTGCCAAATCACCACCAGAGAGGTTGCTGATGGTGTCAGCATATCCCTTGGCTCATGCCAAGAAATTTTTTCAGAAGTTTTGGGCATGAAATGTGTAGCAGCAAAGTTTGTTCCGAAATTCTTGAATTGTGACATGCGCACTCATCGTTCACAAATTATTGAATGAAGTTGACAACGATGCATAATTTCAAAGATGGGTATTTTGACAATGACGCATAATTTCAAAGATGGGTACGATATCGAAACCAACACACAATCATCCCAATGTAAACTTGCTAAAGAGCCAAGATCGAAAGAAATTCAACAAGTTCAATCACATGTGGAGGTTCATCTGACAGTTTTCTTCAATTAAAATGAGACAGTGCATCACGAATTCCTGCCTTATGGCTGTACAGTCACTAAGCAATACTGCCTGAAAGTTACAAGCAGTTTGCGTGAATCAATCTACAGAAAAAGATTAGAATTGTGGCAAAACCACTTGTGAAAATTACATCATGATAATGTTCCTGCTCACGTCTCAATGCTTGGTCATGATTTTTTGGCAAAAAAACAAAACCATTATGTTGCCTCAGCCAATGTATTCATTGGACATGGCCCCATGAAACTTCTTGCTATTTCTAAGGCTGAAGAGAACCATGAAACGGCGTTGTTTTGCCACCATTGATGAGATAAAAGCAGAATTGCTGAACACCATAAAGGAAAGCAATTTCCAGAAGTGTTTCCAAGACTGGAATAGAGCTGGCGGAAGTGTATTATACCAGGGAGAAGGGGGGATGATGATGATGATGAATAAATGAAGATTCTTTAAGAAAAACAAAAATTCCCAATACTTTTTGATCATACCTCGTGCAACATGTCAATTCCCACATTAAGTAAACTGAAGCAGATAAATATCGGAAGTACCCCAAATCTATTAAAATCAACAAATACTGTAGCAAGTTACAGGATGCATGACAAGATCCTTTATTTGTTCTCAGCATGACTGACTGGTGGCATAGTGTGTTTTTTGGAGTGGCATATTATTTTTTGGTTTTTAGCAGAGCTGACTATCCCATTTGCATACAGTACTTCAGTATTTGACCTAGTTTTCTTCTTCAGGGGCTCTGACCTGCGGTCTTGCCTCAACAACAGCAGCCTCTTTATTATTTCAGACACTTGGTGAGGTTTTTTTGCCATGAAGTTTAATTTAAATATTAATACTGATGCTCATTCCTAATAAAATTTTCTGACCTTTAAATATATTAAGCAATGCTAACACACACACACACACACACACACACACACACACACACACACACACACACACACACACACCTTAGCAGAATTAAAAAACGAAAAACACCCCCACCCCTCCATTCCAAATTAAACAGAATAACTTGCATGGACCAAACTATCGTACTACACAAAAACCATATCGTATTCCAAACATATCGATCATATGAAAGCCATTTAGCACTCATCACACAACTCATCACACACCACAACCCAACTGTTATAGAGAGAGGTAACCAGATGGATTTGATATTTACAGACTTTTGAAAACCTTTCATCCTATTCCGTTTTGACTTGTAATTGAATTGTAATCATGAACTATTATTTTATGTCACAAGGAAGGAGAAAGATCGCACTGAACATATACTGACTACAAAAACTTTCAGCTTCCTCTGAGAAATGTACAATATGTCCACTAAAATGGGCTTCCTCTCTGAAATGTACAAGAGATTCACTAAAATTATCACAAAAAATGCATATAAAAAACTGCTTGTATTTTCATCAGGCAAAGGAAGAAGGTGTCTTCAGGAATGAATACATTCAAGACCAGGATATACTGCGTGACAAGAGGTGTAATACTAAGTGGTTTTTTGGAGGAATCAGCAGCACCAGGATTGAATGGATGACCCAGGAACTCTGCTTTTGAAGCAGGCTGGTGGGTTAGTTACATACAGTGAAGGCTGGGGTGGGAATGGTGGTGTACTGCTGTAATGAGTCTGCAATTGAACAGACATGTTTGCCCTGAATAATGCCTACTGTTAAAATTTAAGTACTGTTGTTAATTAGTTGGTGTAATGAGACCAGAAGTATGTAGCTACTCTTGGTGAGGACGAGATCAACATCAAGGCAAGTAGCTTGGGATTCGGAACAGGACCAATTTCACATTATGCTATTCGGAATCCCATGTCACTTTCCTTAATGTTGACCTGTTCACCAAGGGTCAGCTACAAATTTCTGTTCACTTTAAACCTACCAACAAACAACAATATTTATATTTTGATAGTTACCATTCTTTCCATGTCAAATTTCCCTCCCATACAGACTTGGCATTTGAGGCAAACACGTTTGTTCAGATGCAGACTTTACAGCAATGGAACACCCTTCTCATCCCAGCCTTCACTAGGTGTAATTATCCCACAAGCTTGGTTCAAAAGCAGATTTCACAGGCCATCACTTCCAATCCTGGTACCAGTGATCCCTCCAAAATACAACTTAGAAGTACACGTCTTTTAATTCAGTATTATTCTGCTCTTGAATGTATTAATCAGCTACTTCGACAAGGCTATAAACTTCCTAAAATCATGCCCTGAAATGAGGTATAATCTGTCTGACATTTTGCCCAAAACACCCAGGATAGCTTTTTGTCGCCCTCCCAATCTTCACTGCATCCTTGTCAGACCTTGTGCTCCTTCTGCACCTATTTCCCTACCCTATGGCTTCTGTCTCTGTGACCATCCCTGTAAGACTTGCCCTTTGCACTCTCCTAGCACCACCTGTACCAGTCCTGTAACTGACAAAACATATACTATCAAAGGGCCTGCAAAATGAAACCTTATATACCAACTATCAATGTAAAAACTGCTCTGGCCTTTACACTGGCTTGATTACCACCAGTTACGATGAATGGACATAGGCAGAGGGTGTATACTGGCAACACACAATATCCTGTTGCAGAGCATGCTCTACAACCTGGCAGTTATGACCTCAATGTGTGTTTCATCACACACAGTTCCATAGAACTCCGCAGGTGGGAACTGGCATTACAACATGTCCTTGGTTCTTGTCACCCACATGGCCTAATTTAATCTCTTTGGTCTCAGAATTTCTTCACAATAACTATTCCTTTCCTCACGCCCTTTTAGTTTTCTCTATCTTTTATTTTATGACGTGTCTATTTTTCTCTACCTACAACCTCTACCACAAACATTGCACTTTCCCTCTTATTAGCCTGTGACTGATGTTTTATCAGTAATCTCTATATCACATACTATCCTCCCTTCCACCTGAAAGTTCTCAGGTTTTCAAATCTCATCCAGTGTAGTTCTCAATAATCAGTCTTTCCTTCTCATCCCGTGAAGCAAGTCCCCTCTGACCCAGGGTTCTGGGCAACTTTTCCAAACTCTCCCCATTTCCTATATGTCATCCATCCTTTTCCTTCACTCCTCTTCCTTCCCCTTCAACCCTTTTGCCAGTGTTTTCTCTTGTTACTGCTTGGTGATTAGTTTTTTAATCTATCCGATGACATTATATTTTCCAAAACTGATTAACTACATTTACTGGGGAAGAGAGCACTCATGAAAAATTTCTGTTTCAGGGTACACAACCAAGATTATCTATTTGAGTGTCATTTTGTTTCCCACATACAATGACATGCACTTTCTTCTTTTTTTAACATAAATTTTACACACATTTTTCTCATATATAATGATCTCTCTCTCTCTCTCTCTCTCTCTCTCTCTCTCTCTCTCTCTCAATCTCTCTTTCTCACACACGCAAATTATGTAATAGTTGACGAAAAACAAGAACTGCACTAAAACAGACATTTCTGATATCATTCTGGAATAGATGGCAAGATCTGTAAGTGGACATAAATGGAGAGACTTCTAGCATGAAACTAAGCCACGACTTTTTTAATGTACCAAGCTATGTGTTGCATGACTGTGAATAACTGTAATAACAGTTAAGCTTATACTGTTGTTATATTATGTACTCAGTGAAAGAGAAAAAGGTGAAAAGGAGGTGGGAGAGAGAGAGAGAGAGAGAGAGAGAGAGAGAGAGAGAGAGAGAGAGAGAGAGGAGTAAGGACATGCAACACTGTTGACACAGGACTACCTATTCACAATGCAACTGGAAGATGCAAACAACACGAATTTATTGCTCGTCAGACTTTATTTGCTATACAGTACATACACAGTGTAACAACTACAATGTTTCTTCAAACTTTTTTTTTTAAAAAAAACTTAAACAATATGTATATTATTATCCAAGCAACAGTTTCAGTTTTATGTCATTCAATAAGTCTTTAACATCCATCACTGCATAAAATAATACAAAAATACAAGTGGTACAAAAATTACTCTCTCCACAATAAAATTAAAACAGTTTCCTAAGAGACAGTTTTCTCTGGTTTTCATTTAAAAATTAGGTTACGTATAATTAAAATATAACACTGCATTCATTTGTCTCATACAGAACATATAGGTATTATCTACTAATATTTTTTAACAATAAATTGCTTACATAGTGGGGAAAGAAATAAAAACACACTCATCCTGTTGAAGTTATGGGTGTGACAACATACACTGCATAACTGTCTTAAGTTCATGTTTAATAATAACTGTTATTTGTCAAATAAAATACCAGACACACGTTTTTCTACTAATGTTAGATCAATTTAACACAACTGATGCATCAAACTCTTAGTATAGTGGAAAACTTATTTCGAGAATTATTTCCGGTTCTTCAATAAATGAGTGATAAGTCCCCACCCCATAATTTCTGCAAACTTCGTTATAAAATTATACCTCCAATCTTTTCTTCTCTGCTGTGTAAGTCGAAACAGTTGATTTTAGAAATAAATAGTTCAGAATTAATGCTGATTACATGCCTATTGCCTGGTCTATTAATGTAATTAAGACATCTGCAACGTAGCAGGTTCATGAATGCATGTATCAGTGAAGGTCACAAAATTTATTACAGAGTGTGGAATGACAAAAGTACAGAACGTGACAGCAATGCATACTTGTTCAAAAAAAGCAGAAAAAAGAACAACACATTTTAAGACAATGATGGTCCAGAAGAATTGTGATGGTTAAAATAATAAAAACCATCTCGTAAGAGGTGATAAGGGTATCTCACATCATTTAGCATGCAGCTTTCAGTCTGTAAGTGGTGACAAGATTTTGTAATCCAAGTTAACTGAAAGTCAAATGATACTGACTGCCAGTTACCCAAATATCATGGCTAGTTTTATAAAGAGTAGGCCAGTTATACTTCACTCAGTGAATCTACGAGAGTCCTAGATCAACGTTTCAACTGTTTACTCTAAGACACTGCACGATGTCAGAAGTATTGGAAACTGAATACTCCAATATGAGCATATCAACCTAAAACGAAAATTCAAATTGCTCCCAAACCTTTTTCAGACTATAGAGTTGCAATAATTTTAAAAAGGTAGGTAAATGAAACTAATATGTCATCAAATGAAGTAAATAAATTCAACACACACAGTGTTCCAGAGAACGGATTTAACAATGGTCATTAAATCCACAAGGATAGAGGGTACATAAACAATAAAAGATGGTTAGACAATCAGCTCACTGTAAAATATTACAAAACTTCCTTGGCATACTTTCTGGAGTAAATGTCGGATTCTTGGTAAGTACATCTTAATGATAACTAACATTTTCAGCTAGTGGTCTAATTGAGAGATATACTCTCAGAACCAAACATGAGTATTTGCTTCCTGAAACCTACTAATATAGACAAACAGCCAAAATAATGAAGGTGGGGGGGGGGGGGGGGGGGCAGAGGCAGAGTGAAAGGTGTCAGATGAAACAGTTTCATACAGGGTTTTCTCGACACAAAGGTAGATTGTTGGCATCCATTGGGAAAACACAGTGGAGACAAAAAAGTAATTTAGCTTCCTAAAGAAGAAAGCATGTGCTATTCACAAAGCTCAAGTCTTGTGAGTAGCTGTTTTATGTTCCTAAATTACTGTGCTAGTTTCTCTCACCCTTTGCTGTCAATAGGTCTCGCTTTAGTCATTCACTGCTTGCAGCTTATTCTATAGGGATTTTTTGATTGATGCTTTGCAGCTAAAGACAACCATTAAATGATTTCAAAGCCATCTTTCTGCTTTTGTACATACATAACTGTGTGTGTAATTATTACACCTACATGAGAGACTACATAGTCGCCTGCACTGTAATCTCCATTGTACAGTGCAGAGGGCAAATGCTGAACACAATTTTTTAACTATTAGTCCAATTTACACAACTATTTATGGCAGCAACAAGTAACTGACTCCCAAATAGGTGTACGTATTTTGACGTATACTCCAGTCATGAGGCATGATGTCGGATCTTAGTTGCTTTACAGATTGCATATGAAGTAAACATATTTAAAAATATTGTATGGCATTTTAATATATTTTTAACATGGAACTTCCAGTGATAAGATACCTGAGCTTAGTAAAACAAATGCAATGGCATTATCTATTTTATATTAGAATTGATTCTTTCATATCATTTCCAACTCTTTTGCTACATCTTTTAAAAAGAACGCCTATAAAAATGGTTCAATATCAACGAATTATTATTAAATGCTTATCACCAGAAAAAAACCCTCACAGACCATATCAGACCAACATATACACAATGGTTTTTACATAATTATTTTCTTCTTTTAAAACATCTAGACCCCAAAAAAAAGCAGAGGAGTCTTCATAAAAATTTATCACCCAAATGGAAAAAAAACACAAAAAGTGATTAATCAATATTGCACATAATTATGCAATGTCCAGTGTCGTTTTATGAGCTCCACACTACAATGTTTATATATTTTCATACATCTTGAGGAACTATGTGCTTAGATGCATTTAGAAAACTGTAACAAGCATTGAGCTGAAATATACCTCATTTAATTTCAGTCAACATTCTGTTGGGGGGGGGGGGGGGGGGGGGAAGGACAGGAACTACTCTAACAGGGGCTACACCTCAACTTATTGCCCCCACTATCAATCGAGGTGAGAATATTAAGGCAAATAACTTCATCAAATTCCCTAACTTTTCTGTGGGTTGGAACCAAAGTTAGGTTGTTTACGATGGTAAATACTACGGTGGTTATTCAGTGAATTCATGGTGCGAAACACTTTATTGCACAGAAGACAAAAGGCTTTGTGCAGAGGCTGCAAGTGTTGCTGTTCTTTGTGCCTCTTTAGAGTTAACCTGGTGCTGAGCACTTTGCCGCACACGTCACACCGTAGGTGGCCGTCAGCTGGCGAGGGCATGGCGGTAGGAAATGGCCAGCTCACGCCTTGAACACACAGACAAAGAGCATCCATTACACCTCCGCCATACCTGCGCCCACAACTGCCTACAGTTATTGCTACACAAGATACTTGCCTCTAAGTTCACTACAGTTACACTCTGAAATGTGAGCCAGTTCTAATATGAACACAAGAGAATGTATCATAATAGCCTAATATATAGGGCAATTACAGCTTGATGTGAAATAATCTATAGTTTGTAGAGTACAACAAAGAAAGGAACTGATTATTTCTTCAAATCAAATTAGGTATATGAAGTGAAAAGGATTCCATAATGGCCAATGAGAGGCCCTCTGGAATTAATCTGGAAAGCCAAGCCCAGTATAGGAAACTACTGCACGATTTAAAACCCTGACAGAGGCCGCAAAAAGCCACACTGCTATATTTCTGGGAAAGAACATGAAAAGAAAGGTAGAGAGAACATATATTTGAAACAGCAATGGGAGTAAAACCAATGTAATGATCATCCGCATTACCCTTCCACATACATGGGATAAATGCGTATCATATCTAGAACACAAAGGAGAAGGCGTTATTCTAGATAAACAAACTACGAATCAACAGGATGTCATTACAACAAACTCAGTACTGCACCCAACTCCTATAAAAAAAAATATAGGTAAGGAACTTAAAACTTACGTAATATTGCCAAAAAAGAATTCTGATATGATTATTTTGATATTAATGTGTGGGATACCAGCTGGGCTCTACACCTCAATAAAACAGTATTAACTATAGGTACTTTACTTCCAAAAGAAGTGTTGAAGCCTTGTCATTAGCATGATGAGAAAGCAGAGGAGTAACATCTGGCAATACACCTGACAGTTATCATTCTCTGGTACAAGACCAAAGCTATCTTTGACAAACAGAAGACTAACTTTCTCTGGGCCACACAAAATGATTGCAGCCTGTACATATTAACTCATTCTTTAAAAAAAGAAAAATTTAATGACATATTTGGAAAACTACTTTCCATTTCTTCTGAGAAAGCAAATTGAATGAACTTAAAATCAGCACTAACTGCTACAATTCTAGACAATTACTGAGAGGTAAAGGACATCCAGTCCAATTTCCACAACTTCATCTTATATCCACATGTGTTGTTCCTTGTCACTGATTCATTTGTGAAAGAAGCGTAGAAGTTGTGGTCCAGTCAAAAATGGTTCAAATGGCTCTGAGCACTATGGGACTTAACATCTATGGTCATCAGTCCCCTAGAACTTAGAACTACTTAAACCTAACTAACCTAAGGACAGCACACAACACCCAGCCATCACGAGGCAGAGAAAATCCCTGACCCCGCCGGGAATCGAACC
This sequence comes from Schistocerca nitens, assembly GCF_023898315.1. NCBI lineage: Eukaryota > Metazoa > Arthropoda > Insecta > Orthoptera > Acrididae > Schistocerca > Schistocerca nitens. The sequence goes on from NC_064617.1 coordinate 886,059,469, forward strand.
CGGGAACCCGGGCGTGGGAAGCGAGAACGCTACCGCATGACCACGAGATGCGGGCTGTGGTCCAGTGGAGGGCCAATTTAGGCAGTGTTAAAAGGGCACATGTCCATTTAACACAGGTTGAATCAGCCACAGGATGGGGCACAACAAACTCTTCTTTCACAAATGAAACTCTGTCTAGGTTGGAAATATGGCCGAGTCAAAGCTGAAAATAACTGGATTGAACAGTATTATCTCCTGGATATGGACACTTATCTGCACACACAACTACAACTAGCAGTATCTATCTAATATAAATCTATATAATAGAGGGAAACATTCCACGTGGGAAAAATATATCTAAAAACAAAGATGATGTGACTTACCAAACGAAAGCGCTGGCAGGTCGATAGACACACAAACATACAAACAAAATTCTAGCTTTCGCAACCAACGGTTGCTTCGTCAGGAAAGAGGGAAGGAGAGGGAAAGACGAAAGGATGTGGGTTTTAAGGGAGAGGGTAAGGAGTCAATCCCGGGAGCGGAAAGACTTACCTTAGGGGGAAAAAAGGACGGGTATACACACACACACACACACACACACACACACACACACACACACACACACACTTATGTCCATCCACACATATACAGACACAAGCAGACATATTCAAAGACCTTTGAATATGTCTACTTGTGTCTGTATATGTGTGGATGGATATGTTGTGTGTGCGCGCGAGTGTATACCCGTCCTTTTTTCCCCCTAAGGTAAGTCTTTCCGCTCCCGGGATTGGAATGACTCCTTACCCTCTCCCTTAAAACCCACATCCTTTCGTCTTTCCCTCTCCTTCCCTCTTTCCTGACGAAGCAACCATTGGTTGTGAAAGCTAGAATTTTGTTTGTATGTTTGTGTTTGTTTGTGTGTATCGACCTGCCAGCGCTTTCGTTTGGTAAGTCACATCATCTTTGTTATTAGATATAATATAAATCTATGTTTATTCCAGCTCACAGCAGCACAGGCATGCATTGTTTTTGGTCCCCAAGAGGATAACAGCCTCCATATTTGCCTGCTTTGGCCCTGGCAGACTACACGTTCATCCATTAACACAAAATACCTTTAAGAGCGTGCATATCGAGAATGTTGAATCAATCAATTGAATGTCATGACAATTCTGAACAGCATTCCAGTCAAAGATTTTGCCACGGCGTTTCAAAGACTCTACAAATGGTGCTGCAACTGTGTGGCAAGTTCAAAATTAATATGATTTTCTTTTTAAAGATCACATTGTACTTTATTACGAGGTATTCCTGGAACTTACTGAACCTATGGTGTATGTAAATACTGATTTCTGGACAATAAACCAAATGGTACTTTACTGGTGGTGGTGGTGGTGATTAGTGTTTAACGTTCCGTCGACAACGAGGTCATTAGAGACGGAGCGCAAGCTCGGGTTACGAAAGGATGTGGAAGGAAATCGGCCGTGCCCTTTCAAAGGAACCATCCCAGCATTTGCCTGAAACGATTTAGGGAAATCACGGAAAACCTAAATCAGGATGGCCGGAGACGGGATTGAACCGTCGTCCTCCCGAATGCGAGTCCAGTGTGCTAACCACTGCGCCACCTCGCTCGGTGGTACTTTACTGGAATGTAGAAAGTAAATGAATTCACATTACTATAAAAAGAGACAGAATGTCTGTATGTGCCCCTTGTCACTCATCTGTAAAGAGAGCACTTCACTTTCGTAACTTTGGCTTGTTAATTCTACAGCACACATTACACGTCATCTTCCTAGGCAACTGTGTTTAAGTTCAGGTTGAAATATGAATTAGCATCTGAAATATCGACAAATGTTTCCACAAATTCTGATTTTTACTGAAGAAGTGGTTCTATTCTGAGCACAGTTTAATTTTAGTTACTGTTACCAGTAGTAACTGCTTGGTGCAGATTATGTAGCCAAGTGAGAATCTCCTGAAACTGTATTTCAACTGGGAAAATCTTTGTTCTGCAGATACAAATTGGAGCCAAGAAAACGAAGCCCTGTCAATGTATGCACTTTCTTTCCAATGCCTTCATTGTCTATATGAACATTACACACATGTTGATGTTAGCAATCATACAGTGTGCATTAACAGTTTATCTTTTATGTTAGTGGCTTTTTCTGTTGCTTCTTGGTGGAACAATTCCATATCTGCAAGTGTTTTATAGTCAGGCTAAATGATTTAATTTTTATGAGACCAAGTGTACGATATGAACCCATTTTATATATGAGAATTAGTTTGTATAGGACTGAAGTGTACTTCCTATATCAACAATTTATCTTCTTATTCTCTCTCTCTCTCTCTCTCTCTCTCTCTCTCTCACACACACACACACACACACACACACACGTGCAGGCGTAAATGTATAGATAATGGAAAAACACACCTAAATGTATAGATAATGGGAAGTTGACAATAAAATAATGGAACATAGCTACAATAAATGGAAAATTCAGGATGGAGTGTAACAGTATTAGGAAAAGGGTAGGAGCTACTCATCATATAGCGGAGATGCTGAGTCACAAATAGGCACAACAAAAAAACTGTTACTTTCCGAGAGTCTTTTTGTTGTGCCTATTTCTGATTTGTGACTCAGCATCTCCACTATATGATGAGTAGCAAGTATCCTTTTCATAATATTGTCAAATGTATAGATAATTGCATTTGAAGGTATATGAAAATTGTATATACAAACTGAACATGGATACACTAAAATGCAATGTAAAGACTATGGACAGGGGTCTGCCATGTGAAACACTTCTGTTGCTTAAGTCGTAAACATCTATGGTGCAAACTTAATTTCTTCTGAAACATGCATATTGTCTTGTTCTTTCTTTAAGTGCAAATTTGTGTACAAGGAACTGCTCTGAATTAGCGAACTGCCTCGAGTAAAGAGACAATGAAGCAACAACAAACATCTCATGTTACTTCTTGTTTTTGTTAATGGTAGCCTTAAAGCAGACCTCTTAAATTATTTTTCTCAATAGTTTGAACATCCCAACTTAAATACTATTTCATGCCTCAACTGACAGTCCTGAATTTTTCACTTTAAATAAGGCACTGCAGAATCTTTCCGTTAATCGAATTTCGAAAGTGAAATTGTCGATGTTTGATATAATCTCTATATGCAATACCTATTACGCATAATAGGAACAATAATTAGTTTCTTTTCTACCTTTTAATCAATTTCTTTCATCTCTATTACAGAACTAGAGAGTACAGAAAAATGTGGGCAGTGTAACAACATTAAGCAGCTGAATATATATTTTCAAAGATCAGGGAGTGTTTCCTTATCATCAGTGCTTGGTGGTATAACTGACACTATACAAATTTGAGAAATCTTCAAAGTTCAAAGCAATCCTCATGTGTTACTGGAACTGATACAATTCTGTGTTATGTTGCAACCAATATATTACTCTGCTGCTGTTAAGTGCAAGCCATTTAACACAGCTACCTCATATGTTCTCGTGTAAAGGAAAGGGAAAAAGAGAGAGAGAGAGAGAGAGAGAGAGAGAGTACTGTGCTAGCTGGGACAGTAACTCAGTCAATGTTAAGATTTTCAAGAGATATGTTCTGCATGGGGAAAAATTTAAGAAATAATTAGGAATGAATAATACAGTGCAGTGATACAAATTTGTGACATAACATCAGTATTCTGCTTTTAAAAAAAGAGTGGGGGTGATTATATAATTGATGGCAATGGAACAGACTAACGAAAACTTGTGTCCAAGAGTGCCAGAAACAAATCATACTGTGAAAGTCGAAATTCCACTTGAATTCTGAAATCTTGAAGTTGGGAGTAGGCAAAAAGTTTAACGCTGAAATTACCACCTAGGGAACTATCATGTTCTTCAACAGAATCTTTTAGCAGATATATCACTATCTCTGTAATTAATTCATACATACATATCGTATTTCAAGATCAATGCATTTTGGTCTGAGATTTGATATGTCCAGGAAAGTTTTGTTTCGTATGTATTCCTTGTGTGAAAACAACAGGCTCACAAGCTCTTACCTTCACGCGGCGACAAGTAATGCCACTGACACATTTGAAAGTTAAAAAAACCCACACTTAGCTTTAGGAATCATTTGTTCCTTCTTCTAAGAGTAAAGTTAGATGTAGTTATTTCTCTACTTTTAAATGCATCTTTCATCAGTATGAACTTTTGGCTTCTAAAGGCCCCCATATAACTTTATTATTTAATGCATCAAATGAATTTTCCTTTTGAAACTATACAGTTTTGTACCATTCTCCATTTCAAAATAAGGCACAATACTGTCTCACTGCCATGAATGCACGTCACCTGATTGGACTATATGTCACAAACATCACTGGCAAATTAAGTTATTCCTCTCGTCACACAATAATAGTCACACCAGTCTATTTAAATGTGAATTTGCATCATGGACATAATCTTCATAAATGTCACATCTGAAATGAATCTCTAGTTACAACACTTTTTACAGTAACCTCCTTGCCCAACAATCTACACTGCTCACACACACACACACACACACACACACACACACACACACACACACACACACCTCTTCAATTTGCAGTTTCTGTTTCTGCTACATGCTGTAGACTGTTCACTGGAAGACTATTGTCAACTACAGGAGATCTTTGCACACTATCATTTGTCTACATTTTAGACTAGTATGCTTCCCATGAAACGTTCAAAAGAAATGATTCAGTGAATACAAAGAGAGTGTCTTCGTAACACCCAAGTATCTTGTTACCATTTGCCATCAACACTTGTATGGAGACTGAAATTGTGCTTTTTGTCATGTAACCCAGTGCAATGTGCTTCTCTTTCTGTAGCATATGTCTTTATTTTTTAATTTTATATTTTTGTGTCTTGCAGAAACCCTCCAAATTATTTACCATGTTCTCTTAAGTAATTAAAGAAGCTTTTTTAGGAAGTATTATCTGCTGTAGTCAGATTTCCATTCGTACTAACTTCCAGTATACCTGCCATAATTTTGAGCTCAGAATAACCAATTTTGAGCTTGAAGTGGCTGTTTGGTTTGTGTAACATTTTCATAATTCTTGAAATGTTATATTCTCCTATTCTCTTCTGTCAATGTGGGTAGATGTGACTGAAATAACACCAGTTTCTAGCAGTCAAAGCTGACTCCCTCATAGGTAATTAATTTAGGACCTACTAAACACATGTGGCAGCATTGCATCATAATTCCCTTACAGAGACTGATTTAATGTGCAGCCCATAGGTACAATGTTGAGAAGGTTTAAGAGGTGACAGTTTTTATAGTACATACAATAAAGAAACACAAAGCCTCATATTCTTCTCCCCCCCCCCCTCTCTCTCTCTCTCTCTCTCTCTCTCTCTCTCTCTCTCTCTGTGTGTGTGTGTGTGTGTGTGTGTGTGTGTGTAGTAATTGTCAGGTCTATTATAATGTGAAAATTATCCTACAGTTCCTAACACAATTACAATACCTCTTTCCCTACCTGCCATGAGCTAGTAACAATGTTTTTATAGATGTTCAATATGGAAGTCCATTAGAAAACTGCTTTATATATCTTTACCGAATTCAAGTTTTAGAGCTGGCCTGCTGACAAAATAATTACCAAAAATTCATCATTTTAAACATCAAATACACAACGGAAACCATATGCAGATCTATGCGCAAAATAGCACGATGAATACAGAACAATGATTTTTATATAAGAGATGCAGACGGGCACAAGAAAAGAGACAACTGCGCATTTGAGCTTTTGAGCAAAAGGTCTTCTTCAAAAGCAGAAACACACACATTTACACAAGCATAACTCACAAATAAATGATCACTGTCTCTGGCCACTGCATACAGCAACAGCGCCTGACAGGAGAAGCAATCTGTGGGTGGTGGGAGTAAGGAGGAATCTGCAGAGGGGAGGGAGAGGGATAGCAAAGTAGGGGTGGGCAAAGGTATAGTACTGCTTGTGGGAGCATGCAGGGAAACGGTGATGAGTGGGTAGGCCTGCTAGGTGCAGACTGACGTCTGATGTAGGGAGACCGGGGGGGGGGCAGAGGAGGGGAAAAAAAAGGCTAGTAGATATGGTGGTGAAATAGAAGGCTGTAAGGCTGTGTAATGCTGGACTGAGAGGAGGGAAGGGGATAGGTAAGTGAAGGTCAGGGGCTAGTGAGAGCTGTGGCCAAGGGTGGGGTGCAGGGGGAGGATGTTATGGGAACAGTAAGATATTGCTGGGAAACTGGTCACTCAGAGCTCAAAATGAAGGCAGGCATACTGGGAGCACGTAGGAGTGAAAATTGGACTACTTCCTAAAAGGTTTCTTTGGTTACTTGACAGAGGATGGCAAATCATTTGGAGAATTCTTCTTTGTTGTGCTTCTCTGCATCTTAACATCTCTTCTATAAAGTCACTAGCAACCCAGCCTTTTCATATTATTATTATTCCATCCTGGATATTGAGGGGAGAGGGAGTAGCAACACTGAGGAAAGCAGGATGAGATTCAGAAAAAGAAATGAAGTTTATGCTCATGTCTCTGAACTTCATGACATCCCTATGAGTGATACTTGGAAAGTATGGTATGAGAAGAAGCCACAAGGATGGTTTTGTCCTTTTCTGTGTAAAACACTCACTCAGCTAGGGACTCTGAATGATTTTCTATGTGTCCAAAACTAAGAACTGTTTTCACTTCTCACCATTACTGAAGCAGTAGGTTCAAAAGTTGATTTCCATGCAGTCTCAGGAGCTCCCAGAGCTAACAACTCTTTGGAATACGGTACACAGGTCATATCTCATCCTTTGATATTATCCGTGTCAGTAACACACCAAAGAACTTCTCCGACAGGACTACCATTTCTGAATATTTATTTAAATTGCGTTATCATCCTATTTACTTTACTTGTCAGTTACCTCTACAACTGGTCAGACCCTTTGTGGACACTCAACCTCTAATGAACTTGTCGTCACCACAATGTTAAACTCTCCCCTTAACCTCTTTGTTAGCTTTATAGCCCATATCCCTGCAGCTGCTGTTAATGTAAAACTTGCCCTGTGAATTGTTCAACAACTAACTATTCACCCGGCCTTGTTACTTATAAGATCTATGTCATCAAAGGGAAGACTTGTCTCTTTTGAGAAGACACTAATAACTTTACTTTCGTGTTATGTGATAACAAATATGCTGTAATTACATGCAATTACATCACACAGTGCTCACTTGACATCAATATACACTAAACTCAGGTTACTATTTCTAGTCTTACCACTGTCGTATCTTACCCTCATGTTACGTTTATGATTTACATTTTGATTTATCTTTGACATTTTGTGGTTTCTGTTCTTATGTTTTCTTTCCCACTTCTCGTCCAGTACTTGTTTTATCTCCACTCTATACAACACTGTTATTGTACATCTGGGTCATTTATGCTTCTACACCCGCTAACCCACTCATCCACTAACACACTTCCATATCCCTGTCTTGTTGAAGGCCTTCTCTGCCTTAAGCTTTCTACTGGCATGTCACTGATTTCCATCTCATTCCTTTCTGTAATGTTCACTCAAATTTGAGTTCTGCATTGACTTTACTTCAGTCTGTCCAGTTCCTGCAAAGATTTCCTTTCTTTTCTGGATGAAAGAATCCCTAGTTTCAGAGCAAGTGGTGCAGTCACCTTTTGTTCATGTACATCATTTTGCTACCACCATACAGATAAATGTTTTACTATTCCTCTTTCAGTGATTATTTCACGCCCAAAATATTTTTATACTAATTGTCAAACTTATCTCTATTGTTTGGCTCCTTAGTCTAAATCGGTAAAAGTCTGGAGGCTTTGAACTCCTAGTGTTTTGTGTCCAACCACAGGCAAACTTACAGATCAAATAATAACAGCACACTGTGTAGCACTGTAGGAGTCTTTGCCGTGAATGCCATGTTGTGCCTGTTTGTTTCAAAATGCTTAACCCTTCAACTACTCTGGACGTGTCCCTGTGTGCCCCGAACGTGTTTACGCACACCACCAGTCCTTCTACCTGGTACTCTGAACATGTCTATGCACACAGGGACAGGTACAAAGCCGCGCACGTTAACACGTCCAGAGCAGTTAAAGGGTTAATGAAGCATTCTGGCTTCATCACAAGAGTTACCCACGACTCCTCTGAGAATTGTTATAATATGGAGTTAAGTGAGGAAAATAAATTAAAGATGCTGCTGAATGCTATTTCTGAAAAACAATATAAAATTTATAACACTGAAGTTTAAGTTTTGAAAATGAACATGTCAATAAGACACTTTCATGAGGTATCTGAGCATTTTTTACTTCTTAATGTCATTTAAGCATTTGTACTGCATGGTACAAAACACAATACACATGTGCAATCCAACATTGTACAAAGAAGGCAGAAGATGTTCCCTCTGCAGAAATCTGTATGCTGGGTGAAGCCTGATTCCGCGACTTCCTGTACCCCTCTCTGTCAGCAACAGGGGGAAGTTTGACAAATAGTAGATATTCTTGTCTTTCAGACTGCATTACTTGCCAGCTCCAGCTATTTCCTACGTATGTCCATGACTTAACAACTCAAGGTCAGAATAATACCATGGATCCGACTACACAGAGGAGAAAAACTTAAAAACAACGCTAATATATATACAGGGATAAAGGTAAGATCATTTACTGTAAAGCAACAGAAGTTTGCATTATTTATTCTGCAACTGGTTTATTGGCTACTGCTTCCTAAATTGTCTCCCCCTCCCCTTTTCCCAAAAAACAATCACACACTAGAGTTCTGCAATAAATTAGTATACAGGTGCAGTTATGTGACAATGGAAGAGTATTAGGATAAGTGTCATGAGTTGTGTTGGAATTCCATTCATGGATGTTATGTTACAGTTCTCTACACACACACACACACACACAAAAGGAAGTACCAAAACAAAATCTTTAGAATTTAACTGTAAGACATTACTTCCCTGACAAAAATAATCAAACTATGAGAGATACACGAAGATTAAGACTATAAATCCTTGCATTCTATCATTTTCGGACATTTAAAACATGAAAAAAAATTTTCAATGCTTGTTTCCCCAAAATTAAAACAATGTGCGAGCTTGAGGTACTTGGTATCTCAAAGATACAATGTGTGTAAGAAGAAAAATGTCAGTCTTCAATAATGAAAAAGACAATTCCAGACTATTGTGATCACCCATTTTCTCCCATGTAACAAAATACAGTAACACACCAGAATGAGTTGTCAATGGGACACGGCTGGTGAGCAGTGAGCGACTACTGCAAATTTCCTTTGTTCTATTAAATGCCAGATTTATGCCAGATTTAACTTCACATGGTTTGGGTAAGCTGTTATTCAACTTCACTATTTTTCCCTACCTGTTGCTATTTTTTTCTGATTTAGAAGGATAAACAGGTATTTTTAATTCTAGCAGCTGCAAATTGATTTTTATTCTGCCTAGTAGACAGTGATCAGGTCTATACTTTGGAAACAACAGTGTAACAAAGTGAAAGAAAATAGAATAGTGGCAAGTATTTGCGTTGACTGGTGTTATCAGACATTTCATTTCATTCTGCCTATATATTACGCAACTTCTCTCTCTTTCTCTGACAGAAGAAAAACAAGAATTTAATGTGAAAATAGATCACTGTGCTGTACAGAACTACTTCAGCTGACAACCAATACAGTTCTTCAACAAGATTTACAAATTAAATACACTCTTTATTGGAGTTAAGCCACAGATAGTCTTCTCTGTAGAGTTACTGCTTTGTAGTACACATACAGGACTGTATTTCGCTGTTACAAAAGAGAGAACTGAAATAATTATTACTCTGAAACAAGTATCCGAAGAGTTTCTAGCAACTTTTTTCTCCACAGCATTTCATTCTATATCTTCACTAATCGTACTCTAGTTGTATCATTTTTTGTTGATACGGTCATATTATTACTGGAAACTGACAGCAAGGCCTCAGCAGACCAGCTGTCCTATCCCCATAAAAGCATACTTATTTTGTGTGTATGTATTTTTTTTTAACTATTTATTTTCATTGAATTATGATGACAAACCCTATATCAATGTGAGACGTTCTCTGGATGACTAAGTCAAATAAAATAAAATGCAAGGTGCACCTTTTAGTTAGTACAATACAACAATATTGTGCCAGTGTAACACTTCAATTAACCCACAAAGCTGAGAAAGAAATATAAATAACATTGGTAGCACATTGCATGAAATTATATAAACAATATCAGAGCAATGTTTAGCAAATGAATTGAATAATATGTCACTATTACAATTATTCAAAAAGGTACAAACTTTTCCATGTATTATTCTGGAGAAGAAAAAGCCAAACATTGAACTTCAGAACTACAGTTGAGTGGTATGGACAAACTGAACCGAAACTAGTATACAAACATTGAAGAAAAATGAAACATGAACAGCAGAGAGAATAACGTGTATTGGTAGCAATAGTATCCTCCGAAAATGCACCTTTTATTAATTGGAAGATTTCAGACTAATGAAATAGTTCCGTCCCTATTCTACATTATATCAACAACCTAAAAAAGTTTGGAAAATCATGAAGTGAACAACACTCATTAAACGAACAATAGCCAGTCTGCATGTAAATCAACGCCACTTCAGTTGGGTGTATGAGAATTCAAATGAAAAGTGACAGTCCATAGTTTTTAGAAGTCAAATTTCTCCTGCAGAGCTTCACTGTCAGACTCCTTAAAATCATCACTTCTAGATGCTGAAGACGAGTAAGTTTTCTCTTGTGAATCTGGTGGTTTGCGTACCCTGTGGTAGATGCTCTTGTGGTTGCGCAGACTGTTTAGAGTACTGTACACTTTATTGCAAATGTTGCACACGGGGACCTTAGTTGGGTGAGTATGAACATTCTGAACGTGCCGCCGCAGCCTCTGAAGAGAGGTCAGAGTTTTTCCACACGGCTCGCAACGATACTCCTCCCCAGCCACAACACCTGACAAGACAGAGACCTCCAATTAGGGACCTGGGCTCACCAGTTTAAGCAAATTAACTTATGGTAAACATACAACACAAAAATAAATGGGATTATCTTTGAACTAAGTTTAAGATACAGGACAGGATAAATTCACATCTCTGACAGAGGGTATTTTGACCCACTATACGCCAAAAGAACAAATAAGAAAAAATAGCTGCTGTCCTGTGGGAAAATTTGGGACAAACACCACAAGCAGTAACTAACTCAGGTACTGAGTACATAAACTGAATTAGTTACACGAATTAATAGGTTACTCGTGCTTGTATGTGGAATGTCACCTTTCACAATATTTTTTAAAAAATCTTATTAGGAACTGCCTGACAGTAAGAGTGAAGGACAGGTCAAGAAAACCAGAAATGTTTTCCAGACTCCAAGAAAACCACAATTGTGTTCCAGACTTCAAGAAAGTCATAAGTGTGTTCGGTGTGACATGAGGAGCTGTTTGACGTCAGGCTTGTTACACTAGACAAGTGCGTAAATCAGAAAAATTTGACTTTCAACAAACTAGTGGTGTTTATGGTTTACACAAAAGTGTTTGTTCATTTCTCTGTCTCTGAATGAAATTAAGTGCATAATAAATACAAAACTGATACTACATTAAACCCAAACTAGTACAAAATACATGCATGTGCCCCCACCTCTCTCTCACTCACTCACACACACACACACACACACACACACACACAAGTGTGACTTCGCTGTTTGAGAACTCCTTAAAATTTTGTATTGATTGCTTTTGGTATAAATTTTATAGTTATGACAGTATGGTGAAACATGAATTTCCAATTGATGTGGATATATAAATTGTGATATAACCAGTTCTTTCACTGGATAAGCGCACCATTATTGTTGACCTCTACCATGACTTTCTGTCTTTCAGAATCTTGTTACAGCAGCTACCCACAATTTCTGAGGTTGTGTAGGAAAACCATATTCTCAAAGTTGTGTGGTTATTGACTGGTCACAAAAACTGCCCACAGCCAGGAGAGCGGTGTGCTGACCACACGCCCCTCTGTATCCGCATCCAGTGATGCCTACGGGCTGAGGATGACATAGTGGCCGGTTGGTACCGTTGCGCCTTCAAGGTCTGTTCAGATGGTGTGTGTTAATTCCATTTCACTTGAATTCAAGTCCAACATCCTTCCAACAGAAGTTCTTCATTCAGCCATACTTAGCTCTCAAGAATGGTTCTTTGTGTAATTAGCATTCCCAAAATGCTTTCATGATATAATGGCAACTCATCTGCTTTCATGTACGTGATTTTCTTAGTTAATTTTCAAGCATTGATATGCTATAGCTGAGTAATTGCCCTTCCCTTATTTTATATATTGCTTCATTCAGGAATTTCCATTATTGTTATCATTTGCTAGATATTATAGCATCTAGTAAAGCATATTACGTATTATTGTGTCCAAATTTTACCAGCTGCTGCAAAGGCTGATTTCTGTACAACAGTGCTTCTAAGAAATTATTTGTCCCATGGCTGTAACTGCAGAATTCTCATAATCAATGGAAAATTTAATAATTACTAAGTAACATTAATTATACATTGAAGTCTTGCAACAAAAAAGTCATGCCATTACCTACACATATTTTATGTATCAAAGAAGAGATAAACCAAAAACACAATGCAATTCTTTTCTATGCAATTATCCTTCAAGGTAAAGTTTCCACATTAGGATTTATGTCTCTCTCTCAAGAAGAATTTTCATGAAGTATGTCCATTGCCATTGGTAAGTAGACATCTATGCCTTTTGCTACAGGACACCCATAAATTACCATCATACTTTTCATACTAAGGTTTCTCTTTAGCGTGTAATAAGCCTGTCAACCATCTCAATTAGTAATATGAATCAAATGCACTGATATGGAATTAGTGGATTGGTGATGATAAAATCGAAGAAGATGCAATGACGTGAAATGGCATCAGAGTATACTGTTCTGATATAGTGACCCTGTAAGGGAATGAAGATGTTGTGGCAATTGAAAATTGGTGCCATAGTGGGACCTCTTCCTTATTGCAAGCAGTCTCAATAAGCTGTAGCAATAGAAAATAATGATCCTGTTAAATGAAATAATTGAGTTAAAAGATAAGAAAATCCTCTAATTTGTTATCTATTAGCCAGCTATCAGTTAACACTTATCATACTCAGTCATCTGACACCAAATGTTAAGATACCAGTACATGAAATGTTGCTATTACATAAGTTTAGAAGTGTAGAAGAAAACATGTCTTTGGACTACAACCCCTTATCATTCGGATGATATTTGCACAAATGCACAACAAGGCTGTTTTTTGTTCGATAATGTTTTCTACATATCTTGCACCAAAACTGTTCAGTCTGCACCCGGTGGAGATCGAGGATGTGCCTCTTGAGTGTAACAGAGCTGCGCAGCTTTTTGCCACATTCAGGGCAAACAAAACCACGTTCAGCTTCTAACAGGACTTCCCTTGCAATTATCTCTTGGTTTGGCAGCCACACTGGCAGAGAAGATTCATTTGGCATGCTGCAACCTACACAACGCACCAAAACAGAACACTAGTTAGGTACTGACGACTCCCCCACCCCCACATAAACCAACATGTCACAATGCACAATGGCCCATGCAATCCACACAGGAAAAACAATGACACATCATGAAGGCGAAGACAATACTAAAAACTTGTGAGGAAATCGCATTGTGGATCACTGTCATTTATGCTCATAAATAATACTGACTTTGAAATAATGCATGATCACCAACTTTAACGAATGCACAGGTGCACAGATGATGATGATGATGATGGTGTGTGTGTGTGTGTGTGTGTGTGTGTGTGTGTGTGTGTGAGAGAGAGAGAGAGAGAGAGAGAGGGGGGGGGGGGGGGGGGAGGGGGGGAGGGAGAGGGGGGGGGGGGTAGGTAATGGAAGTGAAGAAAAACATGTTAAAGTCAAAATATAACATTCATATGGGTTGGTGGTTGAAAGGGTGTCAATATTACAGTAACATTAAGAAGGAAAAATGAAGCTTACAAGAAAGATATGAGGACCTGAAAAATAAAGTTTCAGCAGGTCTGGCATAAAACAATTCTAACCGCATTAGGTGCAGTGCTGGAATATATAGAAAAGACGCTTAAAAGAACTGGCATCAATGAAAATCCACCTGCCAACTACAAAAAATCATTTTGCTTGGATCTGCAGACATTTTTTGTTGATATATCACAAATTCCAGTCCCTTGGCAAGTGTCCAACAGATGAAAGAATGTGAAATCCAGCATAATGATCTCATCTGCTGTGTTTACTGCTGTCCTTTACATTAACAAATAATAACTACGATGAAGTTATAATTCAAATGTTCACATCCTTCCTTATCATCATATTTAAAGCACTTGGTTTTTTTTATGATCTCATTCAGGATTCTGTACTTTTAAATTCTTGGAAAGGATATAAGCTGCAAAAAACAGACACAAAATAACAGATGAAACTTTCGTTATAGTGCTTAATCCTGTCAATATTACATTGAGAATGTGCCACATGGAAATTGTAGTTTTTTCAGAATTTAAATTTATTTGTGGATATAATTTTAAAAAAGCAGCTGCTTCTGTGATTTTGGTAGTGATTCATTTTCTGCATGCGTGAAACCTTCCGCATGTGTGCAACCTGACACTAGCAGACACTCACATTTACCTGGACGAATCAATGAGTAAATCACAGATTCATAAATATGTCTCAAAATTCAATACAGGACAAAATGTACAGTAATGTGAATGACTAGAATTCTTGGCAAATATTGATATGATAATTAGAAAATATATTTCCACCAATGATGATCTGTGAAATTATTCCGGGAGGTGGGGGAAGACCTGTCAAATGTGGTTAAAATTTCAGCAATAAATGAAAGCACTGGCTGCAATAATAATAATAATAATAATAATAATAATAACAGAGGGAAACTACCTGCATATACCTATAATGTGTGTGTGTGTGTGTGTGTGTGTGTGTGTGTGTGTGGTTTGGGGGGGGGGGGGCGATTGTATCTTTATATCTGAATTTATCTTCCAGGTGTAACCAAAGCAACATGGACACACCTGTACTTAGGTTTTGCCATCCTGAGAGGCTACAGCTCTTTGAATGATGAAACTATACTGGCAAATGACACCGTTTCCAAAACACAGTAAAAGTAATGAAGAATGTGCACAGTTGCACCAATTATAAAATTGTATCAAAGCTATTTTATTTTTCAATAGTGGTATACCTTTAATTTTGTTCATTTCAAGATACTGGGGTTTAAACATAACTGAGTGATGACAATATAAATAAACAGAAATCCTTACAATAAGCGATGAACTGCAATATTTCAATATCTCAGTCAGAGAATAGTAATCACTCAATTATCTTTAAGCTTAGAATTTCAAATTTCAATGAAATCCACCAGCCAAATTTGTAAGTTCAATGCCATGTCAACTATCATCAACACTATTCACTAAGCATTCACTGCACAACAGGGTTACATACCATAAGCATCCACAGTATATATCATGTCACTATTTCCCAAAGTAAGAACCTAAAATTTGTGTGTCTGGGTTTTAAAACAGTAATAGGGCACTACATTTCAAATCATCAGGTTCCTTCCACATGACAACTTTTAAAAAATCTTTTCAAATAGCTTTAATTACCACCTGCAAAAGTAGAAAAATACTAATTCAAAATAACAGCTAGCAATATTCTAGGAAACAGAATTAAATTGTTTTAGATCAAACACAAAATAAAGGGTTGTGATGAGTGACTTGAGACTCCAGATAAGGGACTCAATTAATTGAACACAATGTCATGCACTTTGCAGGTACAAAGGACCTATCTTCCACTGGTGCGGAAAACTTGTGCTAATGTCACAATATAGTTAGTAATCCACTCCAGAGCTCATATTCACAGTAAATGTTGTGACGGGGAACATGTCAATATAAACAAGTGAAACTGGAGTCCACTGGCAAATACGGAAAACAAGAAGTTTTAAGCCACTTTAAAGAACAGGACAGCAGTAAATGGTAATTTGTCACAATGATAACCAAGAAAAGATAATAAAATAAGTCTGAAATAGTGCACAAATAGAAAATTGAAGAAATAAAACAAAGAACAGGACACTTGGAATCATGGATTTTGATACGGTTTAGGTGAAAGAGGGTATTTTTGGATAAAGGTAAGACTTATGTATCCTGGGAACAGTGGCAGGGGAGGAAATAAATTTAAGTAGGCACCATCTTTTGAAACAGGAGGGGGGAAAAAAAGAGTGCCTTTAGTACTGTCGCGACTGACAATGCAACTGAAATTGGGATGATATGAGTGGGTCTTTCGGTTACAAAAAAACAGGTAGATGGCTGGAATAAAATGAAGGAACAGTCACATAGGAAGGCTCAGGTGCAGTGTGTGATTAACTGGTGTCAGAGATCAGTATATAAAAAAATAGAACAACTTGTTTCGTACCGTTTTCCAATCATCTGTGTGAGCACCTAGTGCCAAAAAATAACTGTCTACTCACACATAATAATGCTTTAGCAAAAAAGAAGGAAGACTAGTGTTAACATCCTGCTGACAATGACACCACTGAAAGTAAATCATGAACACAAGTCAGATATGGACAGAAAATAAATTGGCTGTGGCCTTTCAAATGCACGAACACAAGTCAGATATGGATAGAAAAGAAACTAGCTATGGGGTTTCAAATGAAATCATCTCAGCATTCACCAAAAGTTATTTGTGAGAACTACAGAAAACATAAATATTGGCACTTCACCAGTAGGAACCTCTTTACAATATATCAGTAAATATTTTCAAAGTAAGTGGTATCCCACTAATTGTAAAATACTTATGAAAACTCATATTATGCCACCACCAGCTGCTGTGAAATTTTTTTCTTATTTCTACCAGTTTTGCCCCAAATCATCATCTGACATCTGGGATACAAAAATAAATGGAAATTCTTACAAACATGAAAGACAAAAAGCTGTACAATCTTATAATGTCAAGTTAAGTACTTATAGGTAGTTTTCCACTTACAATATTTTTGTGGATACATCATGACATGCAACAACATTCACTTAATAATTTTTATGAAATAATATATACGGCAACAGTCACTTGTTAACAACATCCACATGACATGGATAAAATTAAGAAATTAAGAATGTGATACATAAAATCTGTATATTACTCCGAAGAGCCAACGTCATTAATAACATACTCAGCTAATAAATATAAGTGAAGTATTACATTTCATTCATGGCAGTTTAAATAATGATCTTTATAATTCATGCATGTTACATTTTGCAACTTAAAGACACAAGAAAGTATGCTAGTGTAACATGTTGTTTGGAAAGTTCTTTCTTTAATTAATATAGGTATTAACAGGTAAGTTCTTCGACTTCTTGTTATGAGCGAGTACAGCTGTTCATGTGCTGTTAATGATAGTTCAGTTGTTTAATAGTGATTTGTTCTAACACTTTATATGTATTCAGAAGTTGGGTGCACCATAGTGTTTTATTATTGACAGCACTGGTTGTTCAGAACAATGTTTGGATTTTATTTCTCAGAATGTAATGATCTGGTGGCATTTTTGGCATTATATACAACGTAGCTGAATGTCACGTTATGTGTCCCAAAGACAGTGATAGAAAAACTTACTTTAAATTATTTGATGTTATAAGATTAGAAAGCTTTTGTCTGTCCTATTTTTAAAAAGTTACGAGAGTTTATACATCCCAGGTGCCTGGTGAATATTTATGATAGCTGAAACTGGTAGCAGTAATAAAGGTTTTCAACAGTAGCTGATGGTGGTACAACTGGTAAACATTTGCTTGCTGCCAGTGGTTTGCGGCCATTATTTTGTGAATGAACTAGAGGAAGAGGAGCAGCAGGAGCAGACATATGAATAGATTGCCGCCTTTTACAGTTAATACAGTTTCAACTGACAGTATTATCATGTGGCCTTTTAAGAGAATAATAATGTAACTTATTATATCAATATTCTACCATCATATCTTCGTGTTTTCCATGTAGTTATTACTCAGTCATGGTCTGTAATGTAACTTACAAAGGTGAGAAAAATAGGCAGTACACGAGGTCTGTTAGAAAAATTTGGAACATTCGTGATTTCACGCCAGTGGTGTGTTGGAGTCAAATGCGGTTGGCATCCCTGCACATGCCTGTGTTTGATGCATAACTGCTAGAATTTTCATTGTTGTACATCTGTTACTTATTCTTCAGTGCCGTATTGAGCAGAACATTGTGTCACACAGTTTGTGAATTTTGAGATGGCAAAGTTAGAGGAGGTATGTGTCTTCATTACATTTTGTATGAAACTCAATAAAGCCTTTACAGAGACACACTAAATGATGCAGGAAGCCTATGGTGATGAGTGCTCAGTGTTACGAATGGTTCACACGGTTTAAAAATGACTGGCCAGAAGTTGAAGATGACTCTCATTCAGGACGTTCTTCAACATCTACCAATGATGCTCATGTCAGGAAAGCCAAAGAAATTGTGCATGCCAATCAAAGACTCACTGTCTATGAGTGCCATAGAATGTGGCATTTCAGTTGTGTCATGTCATGAAACCCTGCAAGAAGGAAATGTCCTGAAATGTGGCAAGACAATTCATGGCTCTTGCATCACACCCACACCCACATATTTATTCCTGTTTGTGCATGACTATTACATAAACAATGAAATTACTGTGCTGTCTCGTCCTATGTATTCTCCACACCTGGCCCCTGTGGACTACTTTTAATTTCCAAAGTTGAAAAACCCATTGAAAGGACAAATATTTGCAACGATAGACAAGATAAAAATAAATTCGCAGACAGCACTTTGCGTGATCCAGCAAGAGGCATACCGAGACTGCTTCCGGAAGTGGAAACGGCGTATCAATTGCAGATGACAGTATTCAAAGGAGACCAGGCACAATAAGTGAAAAGTAAGCTCAGAAAAACTTTGTGGACGAAGTTCTGGAATTTTCTGAACAGACCTCGTACAAAGCTGTGACAATCAATAATTTATAACTATCGCTTGCAGTTCACTGGTAAAACTATACAAGAAAACCCTGAATTTAAAATGTGTTACTAAAATATCCACTGTTTTGCTTTCCTGGAAACAAACATGGAAAACAATGACTAGTGTGCAGGAAACAAAGATTTGGGAAAAGTGTTGTTTAAGAGACAGTTAAATGCAAATTGCCTGGTTAAGCTACATGATCTGAAAATTAATATCAACTTTATTTTTAAAAAATTTCTAAATTAACAAAACTAAGTTTTAAATCCAATTTCTCAAGCAGAGCCATGTCACTTCAACATGGTGATATATGAGTAGTTACTAAATCTCTATGTTAAAAATAATAACTACCAAGACAAGTATTTACCGTATTTAATTCTACAAATAAAAATATGTCAACAAAGTTATACGGTTATGAGAAATTTTGCACTGTTAGTAATATCTACATAACTGTCCGTAGAATGGATGTCATATTTACACTATTCTGAGTCACACTTGTCTTGTGAGCTTGAGATCGATGAGATATTAGGCTACTTCTAGTGCTGTACTGTCGACTGCAAATATTACACACAAATGTTCTAGTGTGGCATTGACTATGAACATCATCAATGTGTCTCTGCAAGGACCAACTACGAGTAAATGATTTTTCACACTGGCTGCAGTGATATCGAACAGCACAATGACTAAAATCTGAGGTGCTCGACTGGGCACTTCTTGCCTCTAAAGATAGCTTTGCAGTATTGCATTCGTGCAAAAGCACTCCATCCATTTCCTGAAGTGCCTCGAAACCAACAGGCAGCACAGCTGCAACCAACAGAAAAATAGTTGCTGAGCTGACAGCCAGTTGGAAGAATACACAACAATTTACTGTACCTTTTCCAACAATTCACACACACACGCGCGCGCACACACACACACACACACACACACACACACACACACACACACACACACACACACACATTCACAAAAATCTGATGCTTCTGGAGAAAGAACTAATCATCCCATTGCACCTAATTTCCCCAAGAAAAGCAAGCAGGGGAAAGAAAACAAAAAGATAATGTAATCCATAACTCTCACCAAATATGGAATTAACGGTTACAGTGGTGATTTATTTATTGACAGAAGGTGTGTGTGTGTGTGTGTGTGTGTGTGTGTGTGTGTGTGTGTGTGTGTGTGCGTGTGCGCGAGCGTGCGCACGGGAGAGAGAGTGTGAGAGAGACGGGAGAGAGAGTGTGTGTGTGTGTGTGTGTGTGTGTGTGTGTGTGTGTGTGAGAGAGAGAGAGAGAGAGAGAGAGAAGTACATCTGTATAACTAATTTCATTTAATTACCAACAACAAAACATCGGAAAAAATTCAGGCATACTATAATTAAGTAAATAAAAATTGTTCAATCATACCAACGATGATTCTTATAAATTCAATTTTCTCACAGGTATAAATTATTCTGACTGGTTTTCATTTCTTATCGAATTAACCACAAGTGTGATGACTGCATCCTATGGGCTCATGCTGTCTTATATAAAATGTTGAAAAGAAAAGTAAACTGGCATTTGAACCTCTCTCAAAATCTGCAATTTGTTCCTGACTACTACAATTCCTGAATTCAAACGGGACATTCTATTCCTTAGGAGGGAGTGCACTCAAGATTACCACTCAGATCAAATGAACTTTCAGTTCACCCACATGCATTAAGTTTTAAAGTCCTGTTCAACAAAATTCACTAATAAATAGTGTGTTATAGGTTCTGGTATACTCGGCACATCGCCAAGTCAATATTAAACTTTCCCAATAAAATTACCTTTGTTTTTTGCCTTAAACAGAAAACAACATCTTTGTCTCATTTCAGAATGTGAAAGCTTTTTAAATGGAGATGTATAGGCCATATCTGTAAAAACTAAAGACTACTGAAAGTTAGAGAGAGAGAGAGAGAGAGAGAGATAAAAACAAAATACATAAATAAGTGAAGTATAGTGGGTGAAAGGAAACTGGCATTGCATGTCTCCCATAATTCAAGATGCCCTTTTTCTTCTGGACTCTGTAACCTCTCACACATATTTTATAGTAATTCCTGAGTCCGCTGTTGATTTTGATTAAGGATAACTGTATTCTCAAATTCTCTAACATTTTCAAACAACTCTTCACCGTGCTACACACTATGGTAATCTGCTTGTCAACAATTTCATAAACCAAGATGATAAACACCAAACAAGCAATGTAAGCAAACTTCCCTTTGGCATAAATCAAACCAATTTTCAGTCAAACGGTGCATTTTGCAGAAGAACAAGGTTACAGTAATAACACGGGAACCAAATTCTGATAAACTCATTTTGTAACATGGCAAGGATTTCTCCTCTTGTAGTGAATCTGGCAGCTGGCATCTTTTGTGGAGGCATATAAAAATAGGAATCCCACAACTGAACACCAACCTGTCAACTGCTTTAGGTCGTCAGACTAAGTAGCATAGTACTCTGTCAACAAATTCAACTGGATGATTTTTACACGTTTTTCTGTCCACCTCTAGTGTAATAGTGACAAGAAATGAATATCCCCATTTTTTCTCTTCTGTTCCTGTTTCACATTTAACTTCTATATAAAGCCAGAAACTTACAATTTTAGGTACACCTTTACCTTTTATGCCGATGTCTGAAGTATAAGATTTTATTATTTACGAAAACTTTCTTCATTAATGACAGTCCAAACACTGTGTTTCTCATTTCTACCAATCTATATAGTTCTAGTGACTTACCAAATGAAAGCGCCGGCAGGTCGATAGACACACAAACATACACACAAAATTCTAGCTTTCGCAACCAACGGTTGCTTCGTCAGGAAAGAGGGGAGGAGAGGGAAAGACGAAAGGATGTGGGTTTTATGGGAGAGGGTAAGGACTTATTCCAATCCCGGGAGCGGAAAGACTTACCATAGCGGGAAAAAAGGACAGGTATACACTCGCACACACAAATATCCATCCACACATATACAGACACAAGCAGACATATTCAAAGACGAAGAGTTTGGGCAGAGATGTCAGTCAAGGCGGAAGTGCAGAGGCAAAGACGTTGTTGAATGACAGGTGAGATATGAGTGGTGGCAACTTGAAATTAGCGGAGATTGAGGCCTGGTGGGTAACAGGAAGAGAGGATATATTGAAGAGCAAGTTCCCATCTCCAGAGTTCGGATAGGTTGGTGTTAGTGGGGAGTATCCACATAACCCGGACGGTGTAACACTGTGCCAAGATGTGCTGGCCGTGCACCAAGGCATGTTTAGCCACAGGGTAATCCTCATTACCAACAAACAATGTCTGCCTGTGTCCATTCATGCGAATGGACAGTTTGTTGCTGGTCATTCCCACATAGAATGCATCACAGTGTAGGCAGGTCAGTTGGTAAATCACGTCTGTGCTTTCACACGTGGCTCTCCCTTTGATCGTGTACACCTTCCGGGTTACAGGACTGGAGAAGGTGATGGTGGGAGGGTGCATGGGACAGGTTTTACACCGGGGGCGGTTACAAGGGTAGGAGCCAGAGGGTAGGGAAGGTGGTTTGGGGATTTCATAGGGATGAACTAACAGGTTACGAAGGTTAGGTGGATGGCGGAAAGACACTCTTGGTGGAGTGGGGAGGATTTCATTAAGGATGGATCTCATTTCAGGGCAGGATTCCTCTCCCACATCCACACCGGTTGTTCAGAGCATCCTCCTACAGGCCAACCGCAAATTAGAGCAGCATGCCACCCTTCACCTCAAAGAGCTATCCAATCTCCTGGTTTCCCACCTCCGGAAAGGCAACTCACTCACCCTTCACAACCTTTCCAGCAAACCTCAACCTCCTCTCATTGCACCCAAACCCAGTCTCTCCTATCTACTTAATCTCCCACTTTCAGCTCCACTCCCTCCAAAACCTCAAAATTCCAATCAACACAATCTGGAACCACAACACCCTAATTCAGTAGTTAACCTTTCCTCCAAACCTCTCTCCCAATCCGAAACCTCTGTCCTATCCAAAGGCCTCACCTTCAGCCCCACTCCCAGATTCAACCAAACAGCCCTCGTCAAAGATTTACTGTCCTACACTCGTACTCTCTGCTGGAAATATCACTTTGCCACGAAGAAAATTGATCCTAATCCTACTCCTAATGATCCAACTCCCCAAGACACTATCCAAATTGAACCCTGCCTGGAACAGTTCCGTCCTCCATCACAGCGGGACCCAACTCCTCTTCCTCAAAATCACCCTCTCCAAACCTTCCAGGAATTTCTGACTTCCAGCCTTGCATCTCAATCCTTCTTAAAAAACCTTAATCCTACTCCCAACATCACCACTGCTGAAGCCCAGGCTATCCGTGAGCTGAGGGCTGACCGATCCATCGTCATTCTTCCGCGGACAAGGGTTCCACGACCATGGTACTTGATCGTCGGGAGTATGTGGCTGAGGGACTGCGTCAGCTTTCAGACAACACCACATACAAAGTTTGCCAAGGTAATCCCATTCCCGATGTCCAGGCGGAGCTTCAAGGAATCCTCAGAACCTTAGGCCCCCTGCAAAACCTTTCACCCGACTCCATCAACCTCCTGACCCCACCGACACCCCGCACCCCTACCTTCTACCTTCTTCCTAAAATTCACAAACCCAATCATCCCGGCCGCCCCATTGGCCTCGCTGTGATGGAGCACTTCCTTTCACGCCGATCACCTGCCACCCTACCTAAAACCTCTTTCCTCATTACCTAGCCAGCTTCATCCTGACCCACAACTTCTTCACTTTTGAAGGCCAGACATACCAACAATTAAAGGAAACAGCCATGGGTACCAGGATGGCCCCCTCGTACGCCAACCTATTCATGGGTCGCTTAGAAGAAGCCTTCTTGGTTACCCAGGCCTGCCAACCCAAAGTTTGGTACAGATTTATTGATGACATCTTCATGATCTGGACTCACAGTGAAGAAGAACTCCAGAATTTCCTCTCCAACCTCAACTCCTTTGGTTCCATCAGATTCACCTGGTCCTACTCCAAATCCCACGCCACTTTCGTTGACGTTGACCTCCATCTGTCCAATGGCCAGCTTCACACGTCCGTCCACATCAAACCCACCAACAAGCAACAGTACCTCCATTATGACAGCTGCCACCCATTCCACATCAAACGGTCCCTTCCCTACAGCCTAGGTCTTCGTGGCAAATGAATCTGCTCCAGTCCGGAATCCCTGAACCATTACACCAACAACCTGACAACAGCTTTCGCATCCCGCAACTACCCTCCTGCCCTGGTACAGAAGCAAATAACCAGAGCCACTTCCTCATCCCCTCAAACCCAGAACCTCCCACAGAAGAACCACAAAAGTGCCCCACTTGTGACAGGATCCTTTCCGGGACTGGACCAGACTCTGAATGTGGCTCTCCAGCAGGGATACGACTTCCTCAAATCCTGCCCTGAAATGAGATCCATCCTTCATGAAATCCTCCCCACTCCACCAAGAGTGTCTTTCCGCCGTCCACCTAACCTTCGTAACCTCTTAGTTCATCCCTATGAAATCCCCAAACCACCTTCCCTACCCTCTGGCTCCTATCCTTGTAACCGCCCCCGGTGTAAAACCTGTCCCATGCACCCTCCCACCACCACCTACTCCAGTCCTGTAACCCGGAAGGTGTACACGATCAAAGGCAGAGCCACGTGTGAAAGCACAGACGTGATTTACCAACTGACCTGCCTACACTGTGATGCATTCTATGTGGGAATGACCAGCAACAAACTGTCCATTCACATGAATGGACACAGGCAGACAGTGTTTGTTGGTAATGAGGATCACCCTGTGGCTAAACATGCCTTGGTGCATGGCCAGCACATCTTGGCACAGTGTTACACCGTCCGGGTTATGTGGATACTTCCCACTAACACCAACCTATCCGAACTCCGGAGATGGGAACTTCCTCTTCAATATATCCTCTCTTCCCGTTACCCACCAGGCCTCAATCTCCGCTAATTTCAAGTTGCCGCCACTCATACCTCACCTGTTATTCAACAACACCTTTGCCTCTGCACTTCCGCCTCGACTGACATCTCTGCCCAAACTCTTCGTCATTGAATATGTCTGCTTGTGTGTGTGTGTGTGTGTGTGTGTGTGTGTGTGTGTGTGTGTGTGTGTGTGTGTGCGTGTGTGTGTGTGCGCGAGTGTATACCTGTCCTTTTTTCCCCCTAAGGTAAGTCTTTCCGCTCCCGGGATTGGAATGACTCCTTACCCTCTCCCTTAAAACCCACATCCTTTTGTCTTTCCCTCTCCTCCCCTCTTTCCTGACGAAGCAACCGTTGGTTGTGAAAGCTAGAATTTTGTGTGTATGTTTGTGTGTGTATCGACCTGCCAGCGCTTTCGTTGGTAAGTCACATCATCTTTGTTTTAGATATATTTTTCCCACGTGGAATGTTTCCCTCTATTAAATCTATATAGTTCTGTTTCCTAAACATTGTAACCATCCACATTTTCACCAATTTTTATATTATTTTGATAGCTATTCTTGACTCTTCTCAATGCTGTTGAATTAATTTTGTGTGTGTGTGTGTGTGTGTGTGTGTGTGTGTTTTGCCATTTAATTCCACAGTTCTGCCTCCTTTGCTGTCGACCAGAAGTAGATCACTAGCTTAATTCTTAATGTTAGAAAACCTCTTTATTATGAAATCAAAACAAAATTACTTACAGTTACCAAAGATAACATGCTAAGTTGCAGACACGCACAATTAAAAGACAACTACACAAAACCCTTTGGCAACATCCTGCATTGGAAAAACAGAAATACACACCATTCATTCAAACAAGCAAGCACACCTCATGCACATAACTGTCAACTCTGGCAGCTCGTGCCACAGTGCAACTATCATGTGGGATGGTGGCAGCAATCCGGAGGGGGCAGGAAAGGGGAAGGGGCAGCAATGTACAGGGGAGGGATGAGGAACGCTGTCTGGTGGAGTATATGGGGACTTGAATATCAACAAGTGCAGCATCAGGAGGTTGTGGAGCAGGGAGGTGGCGAAAATGGAGCATAAAAGGGGAGGAGTGGGGAAAAGACGGGCAGGTGCATTGGCAGAGGGCGCCAAACAAAGAGGGTGAGATGAGAATGTTTAGGAGGTGATAGCGCAGACGGGGTGGAAACTACTGGGTGGAGGGTGTCGGGACAGGTTGAGGCCAGGATAATTACAGGAATGAAGCATGTTTTGTAAGGTAACTCCCATCTGTGTAGTTCAGAAAAGCAGGTGGTGGAGAGGAGGATCCAGATGGCTCAGGTAGTGAAGTATCCATTGAAATAAATGATGTCGTGTTCAGCTACATGTTGTGAAACAGGATGGTCTACTTTGATCTTGGCCACGGTTTGGTGGGGGCGTTTATCCTGGGAGACAGCTGGTCGGTAGTAATACCAATGTAAAAATCTTTGCCATGAGTGCAGCACAGATGGTACTAGATTCAAACTATAAATTCATTTTATTTGTCAAAGTCTATTATATGCATCCCCATATGAAAACTTTATTTAACCCTTTTTTAATTTAATGTTAATATTGTAACATTACCCTATGTGAACAGTCTTGTCATTTTTGTATCTTCTGTACAAATAATATCTGTGTAGGTCGCATATCATGTTTATCTCTGTGACATTCAGTTGTCACCTGAAGATGGCCTGAGAAGCCGAAAACAAATTTGTGACCAAAGAAATAAATTTTGCTGAACATTAGGAAGTGCTTTTCCTTGTTAATATCATAAAGGATTCTATATTATGGTGCAAAAGTTTTTTTAAAAGATTTCTCCTAAATTCTGGTAGGAATTGTGATTCAAAAATAAACAACAAAGTGAATGAGTACCTTATCCCACTGTTGAATATACGAACTTGAGGTTCTAAATAGTAGTTAACACTGTTGTTCACAATGGACAGGTTTTAACTTTGCCAATCAACAGAAAGCTCATGATGTTCTGCAATGTTAGTAAAGTTACACAAGTACGTTGTGGGACTTACAGAATATGTTTGAATCAAGTAAAGAATGCCTTACAAGAAATGGGGCCCTGGTGGTGAGCGCAGCAAACTGGTCTGTTGAGGTGTGATTTAAAAGAGAGGGAGCACCACAAAAATGGAACAATAGCAGTTAACTGTAAATAATCGTCACTACTACCCTTGCAGAGAAGGAAAGTAGATGTAAAAGGAAAAGATGAAATCCTGCACCACTGAAGCCAATACTCTCTCTCTCTCTCTCTCTCTCTCTCTCTCTCTCTCTCTCGACACACACACACACACACACACACACACACACTAAAATTAACTGTCTAGTTGTTTCATATGCACTGTTGACACACACAGTACTAATCATTCTGCACAGCAGACAGTACTGACTGCACAATAATTATTTTGATTGAAAATGTGCCACTTTCACTTCAGGAACACGTTTCGCTTGGTCAAGCTGTACATATTCCCCTGATCATTTGTTCTTGTTCTGCATTTTTCTTTTACTTTCTTCGCTTCTTTCCTGGCAGGATTTTTGGTTAAGATCAACTTGTCTTTTATGACTTTCCACTTCTATTACGAAGAACATCCATGACACTTTACACATTTAGAACATGTTGTGTGCAGAGAGGATACACTGGTTCCAATCTGTGCTATGGAATTTGTAAATGCTGCCATTGTGATGGTCCTGCACTGCCTCCCCTGCGACTCTGGGTCCCAAGCAGTGGCTCTCTGTGACAGCAAAGAATTAGTCGTGTGCTCACAGTTTGTCGCAAATCGAGTTACTTTTTCAGCTTGTGTTAACTGTGTGGTGTAAAGTGTAGTACTGTTTATTTCAAATTTAAGTGATACGGCCTCTTCCTTAAGAAAGTCGACATGTAGCGCTATCTTGCAGAGACTCACATGAGCTCGTATACAATGTGAGATGCTATTCTGAGGAATAAAACTATAAGGGTAGGTCTCTTACATTATTGTCAAAAGTCGTCGAACAAGTAGTTGCACCTCTGAAAATTGGAACAACCTCTACGAAGAATACAACGTGGAAAAGTGTGTAAGACATCTGCAGGAACCAACTGTGGCCCTTTCGACTCCAGGAAAAACCGGTGTGTGTTCTGCTAAAATGACAGAACTTTATAATTTTCGAAAGGACAATTTGGCAACATATATGTGACTTGTGCACAGAAAGGATGTCCCTCCCTGAAGAACTGCATCTCTCACTATGAGAGGGTGAGGTGCTTTTCAGGGCAAAAACCAGCCTTTCAGTAATACTAAAGGAGACAGTTTTGGAGGAAAACATTTTCTGGAAAAAAGAGTTCTGCTTGAAAGGGAAGATATCGTTCTCTGATGAGGCTGTTTTTCGAGGGAGGTACCTACTTGCAAACCTCACGAAATCGTGTAATTGGAAAAAAGGTGAGTAAATGCTGGTCATTCCAGACCAACTGCGTAGACTGATGATACTGCAAGAGTTACAATGAAAGCTCCAGTTGGAAAAGACAGTCAAGCTCATTCTTTCACATGTTGGAACAATTGGTGGGTTTGTTATAAATGCTTTGTTGTTGTTTATATCAACGAAAGCTGGGAACTACCACAAGGAAATGACAGCAACAAAATTTAAAGAGTGGTTTGTACACTCTTTGCATCCAAACATAGTAAAAAAACTCCACTACAATATTCGATAATGCATCATATCACACCATTCAATTAAACAAAGCCCCTACATGAAGTAGCATATACTGGCTAAAGAAAACGGTATAGGCTCATTCGACAAGGAAATGAAGATGACAGAACAGCTGGAAATTGTGAAAGTGCATAAATTATGTAATAGCATTTACGAAATAGACAAATTTGCGGAAGAAGATGGTCACACCGATCATTGCCATTTCAGTGCAATAGAACTCGTGTGGGCACAGGTTAAATCATATGTTCAAGACAAAAATGAAAGTTGTGTGCGAGGCATTAGGCAGTATTACTTCAACAAAATGGAACAATATTGCCAAATATGTGTGGCACATCTTAGAAAAGGCATGGCAACAAGAAGGTGCACTGGAACAAAGAGTGTGAGAGTTAAACAGTGAGATCTGGGATCAATAGTCACAGCTGCAGCAGCAGTAAAGATAGTAACAGTGACACAGAATGTGTGTCTAGTGACAACACACTTTTTGAATACTGTGGAACTACCCTCTTCCTCAAGACACAGGTAAGAGATGCATCTATTTATTAAAATACTAAAACATCATAAATATTTTATCTTGACATATATTTCTTAACCTTTTCTTTTTAACTAATAAAGAAGTACATTTCAATCCCCTGAGATTATCAATGTTTTTTTCACACTTTAGCTGTAGGGGATTGCAACAGTTCTAGAATTTCCTGGTGTGATATTTGTATTCAGGTGATCAGCATGGCGTAACAACGAACAGCTGTGTAGTAGCACTGGCTACATAGTCACTGGCCGTCATGGATGTTCTTTCAGTGGCCTGACTATATATTTTTGCAAAATGATCATCTGTTTATAGACATTTCTTTCAGTGACCGGCTACAGCTTTTTGCATCCACTGAAAAATTATCATCTGTTAACATACATACTACGCTCTTCAGACTTTCACATGTTCTGCGTCAAATCTTATAGCTGAGGACTTTCTGGATGTCCAGAAGCATTCAGACTTTTATTGATTCTTCTGTCTGTTAATAAGAACAGTGAAATTTGTTCTCTTGTGATATTATTTCTTTAAGTCAAATTTCCCATAGACTAGTAACTCTTTATCTTTCCTTTACACTTACAGTCAGGAGATATTGTACTGATCATAAGGACATCTTCACATTTATCATCTCCTGCTTTCTTTGGTGCCTTGTATGGGTTTTTTTTCAGAATATTTTGAGGCCTACATTAATTAACCCATTAGCGCCGGAATTAATTTTTTCGTGAATTTTTTTAAAAAATTGCGTTATTATGTCTGTAAAAGGCATAAATTACACAACAGAGTTGTTTCGACGAAAGTCATTACCGCCATTAGCGAGATATTTGATGTTGCCATATAGCAACGCTAGGTGCTTTCACTACCTAATTTTATATGGATTACAACTTCAACTAAAATAAGTAGGTTATTGAAATTTCTTATTACATATACAAGTTTTGTGCAAATTTATTATTCAGTCTTCATCATACAATTGATACTTTATAACACAGTACAATTAATAATCAAAAATCAAACCTTGAACTCAGCATTATTTTACATGAATTGGAATACAACAGTCAATACACAGTCCCACATTACACTTTGAACACATTGTTCTCACAGTAGATTTACAGTCCTTGTGTGCACACCTTTTCTTCATATTTCCTTCTGTGTGCTGGACGAGGTGGCCAGTCTTATCAAACCTAATTGAATATGATATGCAGCTGTCGGAACATGCCTCCCGGCTCCTTTTGGTAAAGCTTGGTGTCTTTGCAAGTACACTGTTGCTACTTCTCTCTTGAAATCAAGCTGAGAAATAGTTGGGTTTCTTGCTTTATTTTACAAAATCCAACTGTTTTGTATGGCGACATTTAACATCCGTGTAAAGAGACATCAGTACCATTTCTTGCTTCTTATTGCAATGTGATAACATGCTAGATTCTGATCTGTCTGATCGGTACCTCCCATATATGTATTACATTTGGCTACCAGTTTTGGTCTGGGAATCATTATAATTCACTTTTTTAGTTGCGAGAATCTCTTGACTTGGCCAACTTCTTGTGCACCACATGAAGAAAAGATTATTGTGACAACTGAGTTGTCCAGCCACCGCACATACACAATCTTCGTCTGTGTCTACATTTGGATCTGGGGGCTCAACAAACACATCACCTTCAATATCGTCATTATAAAGAATCTCCAGCGCCTCAGCAAGAGAGAAACCTCTTCTAAAATGAAAAAGAGAAAATTCATCCTTTTACTGAGTACAAGCGCCTAGCGTTGCCATATGGCAACACCGACGTTCAAACGGCCTAAATGAACGCGGATTATTTCACAGCAAGCAGTAACCTCCAAAGAATATATATTTGAGTATTTAAAGCATAACCATACTAAAAAACCAAATTATATATATTAAGTTACTGTGCAAAACATACTTACTCGAACTTATACTCCATTTTTCTTCGTCATTCAGCAAACAACGAGTTGCAACACTGCTTACGCCACAGAATTTAATGTACTGTTGAAACTATTAAATTGTAGTGATCTTTACAGTCTTGCAGAATGGAATCCAGTGCTACCAACACACTCGCTTCATTGATGTCGTGGAATCAACGATTTTTAAAAAGTGTTACAAATGTTGCGATATGGCAACGCACGGCGGTAATGGGTTAATGTACGATTTCTTGAGCTCTCTCATTGATTTTTATAACATGAAGTATTATTTCGAGAACACATATAACCTTCTTGTGCTATCTTTCAGTGCTCTAACTCTTGACAGTAGTTCTGAATCACTTATTTCTCAAATATCTCAATGCTGGGAAGCTATTTCCCTTTATAAACATTATTTATGCCTTTCTCTCTGTGATTCACACTCCGCACTGAGCAGCATGTTCCTGCCATCAATTCTATTAGCACAAGTTTCTTGAAACCAGATTTAATAGAATAACATGCACTGTTTCTTCTATGAGCATCTTGGTTCATCACCTTTGCACTTTTTACTTAACGTCTCTAGTATTACATTCTATCATTCACCAACTGTAGTATTTCATTCTCTTTTTTTATTATACCAAGTTTTTTCCTTTCTTTCTTTGTTTCTATAGAACTGCCTTTAATGTTTTTGTGAAACAGACTTATCGCAAGGCCTCTGAGAACTGGAAAATGATCTTACCACGTCCTCTTTTGTTAACATTCCACATATTATTATACATGACAAAGGAGACATTTATCATACAATGAGACTCAACTAAAACTAATAGTAGATTTCTGCTGATAAAACATTTAGAAAGTGCTACAGACTGATGGGGTATGCCTCGAAGGTGTACGATCGGCAGTTCTTTAGCATCTGATGTAAAAACTGAATCTCTCTTGCATTCACAAGCGTGAATATTATATTCTTAAGGATTACGATTTCAAATAAGAAGGATGTATGGGGAGAGTTAAGAAGGGAAAGTGAATGTGATAAATAGGTAGATGAAGCAGGTAGGGTGGGGGTTCATAGGAAGCTAAAGCACTGACAAAGCGCATGTGTGCTGCACTGAATCCTATGCATTTGCATTTTGTTTTACTGATTCTGACACTGTATGCATGCAATCACTCGTGAAATCAGGAATGCACACCCCTCAGATCATTAATGGGGTTACGTCATGATGTATACATTTCTTTGTACCAAAAGCATTCTTCATACATCTAGATACCCTTGTGGGCCCCTGTTCACACTAAAAGTGTCTGAGTAACTCGCTCTTCCTTGTTGACCTTTCACCAAACTATTCCTCTTTCCTCCCTGAGGAAGGAACTAATAGTTCCCTCCCTTTTACTTTTATATGTATGTACTGGCAATACTAAACAATTGGCCTCCTGAAGGTAGTCAAACAGTTCTAGCTAATATCAAGTATGATATGCTCATCCAAGACAAGTTAGTTTAAAATCTAGTTGAGAATTACAAATTATTTAGGAATAAAGGAGACGTCTCACCGAAAAGCAAAAGTGCTACGTTGTCAACAGGTACACAAAGAAAAGGTACAGAGCTTTGCTAGCTTTTGGAATGAATTCCGTTTTTCAATAATAATAATAATAATAATAATAATAATACAATGAAATTTGATCATTACATAAGCTTAATCTGTCAAACAGATCAGGCAAGCAGAAAATTAATTTATCTAATTCAGTGTGGCAAAAACTAACCTATCTTTCAGTGAAGATGGAAAAGAACAAATATTGTGCGTGTTTTCACTGAAGAGAGAATTCTAAAAGTTAATGGCCAAAAGGTTTGAAACATGTACACTCTTCAATGAATCCGTAACTTTAAAGACGAAAGTAATAATGAAAATGTGCTTTTTTGGGGCACTTGCTACAACAGTGTTTTGTGACACTAGACTCCACTGTAAAGTTCACCTTGATTTTTCAGGTTATATCCTAGTTGTTTACAAATTAGGCAAGCGCTCTGCTGTTTGTTTCTAAGAAATGTAATAACAAAAATCTTAAGTTAATCTTTAGTTATTACTTCCCCAGAGGACAACACACGAATTTATTACAATTGGACAAATATATGAAATAAGGAAGAGTTTATTGTAATTCATGACATGATCCACCCATACCCATAATGATGCTCCTTGTATTACGATTTCCAAGTAAATTCATACAACTTTTTATAAAATGTTTTGTCAATGACATAGAAGATTGAAAATGCCAAATATTTAAAGCAACAGTTTAACCTAACTGCAAAGATAAGGTGACAGCAACAAATCAAATACGTTCTTATTGTATTCGTAGTCAATGTGGACTGAGCCAAAAGTTAAAGTAAATTGCTCAGAAATGGTGGTAGTGCAGCGTGTACGGTTTTATACTTTCTAGGCCAGCTAGTGACTGAAACACTTTGCCTCACAGCAGAACAAAGCACAGAATACTAGTATAGCTGCCACATCCTACAACACAACTATAGAGAAAAAAATTTAAAAACAGCACAGAAAAACTACAGCAACAGGGCTGCAAAAATATCGCAGATGTTACACATCGATAAAAATAACAAAGTGATTGACAGTCGAGCACAGGAGGGGATGATACTGTCAGTTCACGCGTGTCAGCATATAGAATACAGCTGCAGCAACAACTGGGTGCTTCAATCCTGAATAAATTAACACTCCCTCCATTAACATACAGTATTGGGTTCATTTAGCAAGGCAATAACAGTTTTATCATTTTCACAGAAACTACACAAATGACAAAAATGAGCCAATAAGCCTACTTCCTGACCAAGGCTGCAGGTGAGTATGGTAACTTATCAAGTTAGCCTTCTCCCGAGAGATATAGCTTTAAAAGCTTTTATATTCTACTCATAACAGAAAGCCATGATGATGATGGTGATGATGACATGCCCATAATAAAAAGAAGAATACACTTGCAAATAAACTGAAGAATTCAATATCACAATCACATTTTGATTTATTTAGATACTGAGTGCACTGGTCTTCTCCAAAGATCAAAGTGATCCCATTTCATGTTCACTACACTCAAGGCTGTACATTCTACACGTGCAAACCAAAACATTTATACACAATAAAAAATTGGTAATCAGAGTCAAAGCCATGAAGACCAATAAAGACTAACCAGTGCATCAATAAGACATTTTGCAATGAATGTTCTGGCACATATTAAAATGGACTACACATTCTCCACATTATATCCAATTCTCTAGCTTTTAACACTCAAGATCATGAATAAACAAAGCACCTCACTAAACGTTCTGCAAAATGTTTAATTCAGAACAGTATCGGAAGCTCAGACACGTACTGAAAAATGTGATAATCCAATTTTCTTCAGAAAGTACCTTCACCTTTTATCTCTCCCCACCCCTGTCGTGCATCATGCGAGACAGGGTGTGTCCAGTTCCTTAGAGCGGCCGTGGTACTGGGACTTATGGCTCACAAGACTGTTGCGCGAACGGTAAGACCTGCCGCACACATCACACGTGAAGTTCTGGGGCACGTAGAAATGCGTGTCAGCCAGGTGCCGCTGGAGGGACCAGGTGCGTGTGAATGTGCGGCGGCACACCGGGCAGTGTGGGGAGCCAGGCTCGGTCGCGGGTGTGGGTGCGGCCCCAATCACTGGGTCAGCCGCCCTCCCTCCGTTCCGGCCCCTTCCTTGTAGCTCTGCAACCACACAGGCAAAGGAAGGGGCTCAGCACGGCAGAAAGGGGGCCTCCCAGTAGGTGACACACACACACACACACACACACACACACACACACACAGATACTATATTTCTCAAATGTGAATTACGGAAGGAGTACATATAACCACTCGTTCTGTAACTGAAGCATTAAGTAGTCGAAATGAATGTACATGGATACACTGTCCCGTGTGTGTGTGTGTGTGTGTGTGTGTGTGTGTGTGTGTAGGACATTTCTTGAATGGTCGGCAGCGTTTTCATCTAGCTTGTGTGTTCCTGGCAACCACTTGATGCCTCAAACTGTATGGTGCATTACCTTTACTCTTTTCATTATTTGTATTCTCCTCTGGACTTTCCAGCTACATGTCAAATACGAACAACAGATCATTATGTTTTTCTGAATTGTTTGTAACTTAACAAACAGAGCCCACAGCATATATTTATTACACGATGCAACACAATAATAATTGCTTAAGAAATATAGTACTGAATTCAAATCATTTAAATTCACCCAAAATTTTGGTTATGTTTTCAGACATCTATAATTATTTTTAGTTGTTCAGTATTCATTTTAATATTTGTGGCACCTTTTGTTGGAGTCTTGTGTTGGCTGCCAGCCAAATAGTTAATGTTGCCACAGTTTAATCACCATCTGACTAAGAAACATTAAATTTTGAATTACATAAATATAATGTAATTACAATAATTAATGTAAATAATAATAATAATTATTATTATTATTATACAATACGAATTACAAATTTTCAGGTAGTTTTCAAGTTTTGTTACTGGTCTGCAGTGAAACGTCAACAAATGATTTTCTTCAAGAAATTGATAACCAGAAAACTGGATAAAATTCTGGATGAATCATACGATTGTAACGCACCATTTAACACCTTGCTCCACCTTCCTAGTGATCTACAATAAATTTAATCAATTCTTTATTATTGCATTACATGCCTCATACAGTTAAACACTGTATCAATGTTAACAATAAAAGGGTTCCATTAACAATATGTTCTGGCAATTTGTTTTGTATTCATCACTAAGCAGCTGAACAGTCTCAAAATAAATGTTTTAAGTGCTGTAAATTATGAAACTGTAACGGATATATGCAACACTTTATTTTTGTGCTAATATTTTTAAACTGAATAATTTACATAATGAGAGATCTTTACGTGTGACACAAAATTGAATTGTGATCAACTGATTAAAGTCGTCTTAAACTGGAACACAAAGATCAATTGAGTATTATCAAATATAAAATGACATATTATCGGACCAAAGGGAACTTTGTACACACGCACACAAACACACACACACAATGAAAAATAAACTGTGACAGTTGTCAACTAGCATCAACAGAAATGATCACAGGAACTGTGATAGTCCCCACCCGGGGTTGTTCGGCCATCTGGTGCAAGTATTTCTATTTGCCACCACTTCGGAAACTCACATATCTTTGAGATGAAACGATTAGTACAACACAAGTACCACGTTCCTGAGTGAAGAAAATCTCCATCCTGGCTGGAAATCGAATCTGGTGCCCTCAGGTCTAGAAGCATTTAAGCAAACCACAACTTCAGGCGGCACCAGTGCTCACCATGCTTTACTAAACAACATCCTACTGGCAAAACATTCCTCCTTAACTCTGACCAACAAACTATCCTAGTTATTTATGCAGAACTTCAGCTTTAACGTCGTATGAGAACTACGTCATTCTTCAAACTGACACTGGCTGTACAGTTCAGTTATAATAAGAGATGATTCTATTTAGGATCAATATGTTACTATTGTAATCACTTAATTTGTGTCATACTTGTTTCATAGTCAAGTATTCTTGTGTGAAATAGGGTAATATGAAACATTAAGTTAATACAGATATTAAATTTACTTTATGAAGGAAGGATTTCATTCTACCAAATCTTTAATGTATTTTTCTGGCAATTGCAAAATAATTTATCTGCAATTCCTCTCCAGTTGCAATGTTTTGGTTTTTGTTTCAATCAATAACCTTACATTGTTCCATTCTCCTTGCATACAAGTAATGAGCACCTAAGATTATTTCTCAAAACCAATCTTACAAACTAAGATTCAAATGAAAAAGCCTCAGAAAGTACATCTGGTCTCAGGAGAAGATTAGTTATTTGTGTGTGTCATGGCTCATAATTTCAACCTCTCACTACTTAATGGAATGTATTAATTTGTTTATAACTGAAATGTCTAGAATCATAACTGGACAAGCCACAAAATTTATGAAAATGAGTTAAAGTTATCAATTTAAAGCAGAAGACTATCATTATCACGTGAAACAAGTGCAAAACTGCCCATGTCTTCATGTTAAGGTGCATCCATATGATGCCTTTTTGTATTCAACTTTGCACATGCACATAAATTTCTAACAGCGCAACTATGCATGCACATTTATGCATGCTTAATTTCCTGGAAATTAAGGCGGTGTTAAAGCGTATTCCTCCCCGTCTTCGGTTTTAAGCAGACGACACTTTGCTTGGGCCCATATGTGTAGGATTATATAGTGCATTGAAGTTATACTGTAAGGGCAATTTATGTGCTGTAATGTCTGTTGACTCCAAAGGAAAGTTGTTTAAGTTTATAGATGATTACAGAGAAAAAAAAGTTGTGTGGAATGCCACTTATGAAGATTATTTGAATAAAAATTTGAGATGTGTTCCCCTGAGTGTTACATATTAGATAAAGTCTCTGATCTGTAAAGAATAAGATACCATAAGTTAAGAAGTATGAAAACTGAGAAGAATAAGCCAAAAATTTATGAAAAGTTTATATGGAAACTGTGGACAAATACTCATGCTATGCCAACTTAAAAAGCACAACTGAGGAGCTTGACATCAGAATAAAACAAGTGATGGGGCATGTGTAGCTCCTCAACAAACTCCTGAAAATAGAAATGCAGCACACAAATTAAGGAAAAAATATGAAGCTAAAAAACACAATCTCTGTTCTAGTGTATTCTGGCATCTATGAAATTTCCAAATTTCTCAAGTTTGAGGACATTAATCTACATATCGTATTTCATGATTAGATACAAAACGCATTCAAAGCAAATTAACCTTCACATAACTATTATGAAACTCCCTTAAGTATTTCTCAGTTTTCAGAATAATCACTTTTTTTTAATTTATTCGCGTAACATTGATTCATTACGCACGACAATTGCATGGATATGGAACAAGTCATAATTATACATGAGAATGTGAGGCGTAGCGTTGTATAACGACCCTGCCTTGGAGGCGGTTAAGTGAGAGATGTGTCTCAGAGCTGGATAGTGACAGATGGTGATGCGAGACTAGATGCGCATGGACACGCACGTAGTTTATGTATCAGTCGATAGAGGACAATATTGGATAGGGGGTCTGTGATTTTAGTTTCGATTGTGCCCACTAGAGTGCACTAAAGTAATAGAATGTTTTTCATAAACTGTTCTAGTATTTTCATAAAGTGTTATTATGTCTTTTTGTGTATGTAAAATGTTATGTGTGTTAGCAGTATGAATGATGGGTGAGTGTGGTTTAACGTTAATATGAAGATAATTGTTTAACGAGTTATGTAGTAGGATTTAGTGTGGGAACATTTGGAAGAAGTATGGATATGGACAAAGGGGATTTTTGTAGAATAGTTTTGTAAAGTAAGTTTATGGTAAAGTGAAAGTTAATTCAGGTATAAATAACAATAGTAAATAACTTTATACATAAGCAAAACTTCAGCATATTAGATAATTACGTCGGTAGAAAGTGAAGTCGTGAGTTTTACTATTTTGCGATTGGTTATGGATGAAAAGTGCGGACTGACGTGGGAGAATGTTGTTTTGCTATTAGCTGTTGAGTAAACTGACCAATGGTAAAGCAATATTCTTCGCGCACCTTTCTCTGCTGGTAGAGAAGACTTAAGAGTGTCCTAGAGAAGAGTGGGAGCCTAGCCATGAAACAGTTCGGATGTGTGTAGTAGGAGTAGTTCCGATGGAAACGATAAGTTGCCCAATCTAGTAGAGTTTAATATATCAAAAGTGTTGTAATGTGACGGCATAATTATTACGATGGGTGTGCAGAAATTTCGGAATTTCTAAAAGTGAATTTTGTAATGAGAAAAGACATATATTCCACATTGCGTATTGAGCAGGTCGGTGGCTAAAAACTGTGACTGCATTTGGTACTGACAGACTTAATATTTGGCGAGCATTATCAATCAAAAACAATCAGTATTTTTGTAGCTATTACGTTTTCGGGAAATGCAACACCATAAACTTGCTAACTTGAGTGAAAGGGATTGTGAGTGACTGTGTTAAGACTAGCACGGGCTTGGCAGTGATACTTGTTCACCTAAGTTTCAGAATATATTAATCGAGGACAAAATTTCCAAACTTTCATTAGTGTGAAAACTCTCCCCCGAATCGTAGATTAGTGACCTAAATTGCAGCCTGGTTCACGTCGAAGTACAGTAGGTTTCACTCGGCTTTCCTACTGATGATCTGCTGAGACAATGTTCACAGGTAGGTGCAGGTCCATCGTAAAGGGACGGAAGGAACCGAGACGCCGCAAATGGTACTCATAGATGCTAATACAAGGTGTACAACTTTGCTTCCGCTGTTTTTTCCCCAACATTTGAGGCTTTAATGAAACAAATTGGTTACACAAGTATCATTCAAAGTATTTTCCATCGCTGGCCACCACTTTCTCCCTTCTTTCAGGCTGTATATGACTCCCACGTTGAAAAAATTGTTTATCTTTTGAAGCGATCCATGAATTGATCCAATTTGTGACATCTTCATGAGATCGGAAGTGTCGGTCAGCCAGGCCATGCGCCATTGATCTAAACAGGTGACAGTCAGAGGGAGCAATGTCTGGAGAATACGGGGTGGGGGGGGGGGGGTAGGACTTCCCATTTTAACGTTTCCAAGAACGTTTTAACCTCTTTTGCAACGTGGGGTCGACCATTGTTGTGCTGCAAAATCACTTTATCATGCCTCTCGTTGTATTGCGGCCATTTGTCTTTTAATGCACTGCTCAAACACATTAATTGCGTTCGATAACGAGCACCTGTGATTGTTTCACTTGGTTTTAACACCTCATAGTCCACAACACCGAGCTGGTCCCATCAAATGCAGAGCATGATCTTGGAGCCATGAATATTCGGTTTGGCCATTGATGTAGAAGCATGGCCGGGATATTCCCATGATTTTGTGTGTGTACGGTTATTGTAATGAACCCATTTTTCATCCCGTCACAATGGGATGCAGAAATCCCTTCCATTTTTGCCTCTGAAGCAACTGTTCACAAACACACGAATGCTGTTCCATGTCTCTTGCTTTCAGCTCACACGGGACCCAAGTTCCTCCTTTCTGAATCATGCCCATAGCCTTGAGACGTTTTGAACAGGCTTGCTGTGTCACTCCCACTAATTGTGCCAATTCTTCTTGAGTTTGATGCGAGTCTTCACTCAGCAGTGTCTCCAATTCTGCATCTTCGAAAACATTCTCACTTCCACCACTATGCCAGTCTACGATGTTAAAATCATCGTTCTTGAAGCGTTGAAACCACTCACGACACGTCCTCTCAATAACAGCATCGTTACCATATGTACTTGAGAGCATTTGATGAGACTCGGAAGCAAAGTTATATACCTTGTAGATACAAATTGCGATATTGTAAGGAACAAAATATGCTAGTAATTACAATCTTAGGCATTTCCTATGGTAAAAAGAGGTATAAAACAATCAAATAATAAATTACAATTATTCCACATTACCTGTTACAAATTTGATAGAAGTGAAATGCTTTGTTATGAAATGAGGAATAAATAATTCAAATGAGTTGCCAATTACTAGCTAACAAAATTTTATTGCCAGCCTTTGCTGTGGTTTCCCAAGCAGAAAGTCTAAATCTCTTTGTAACCTCCACCTGAAATTTGCAGATAAAACGTTGTTATCAGGTCGTATTTCTGATACCTCTGTTGTTTATATACATCTTTACCTACAGTCACATTTTTTGGTCTCCTTTTCATCACAATACATGCTCCCAAGCAAATAAGAGAATACATAGCAGATTGCTTGTGCGATGAGGCAACATGTGTACACGAGAACGCCAGTGCGTACATGTGTCCTTCCCGCATATATGCATTCTTTCCACAAATTTTTGTGCATGCCCTTTTATTCCTGTGCATCTGCGATTGTGCACGACGAAAGAGGCATCATGTGGATATATCTTTACAGAGCACTGAATTCTCGATCGTGCAACAGGATGGGTCAAGTCTTGCAGGGCAGTGAATTCATAATCGAGCATGTCAAGAAATGAGCAACAATCTTCATGCTCCAACATTTTTGTCTGGAATCTTGTGTTGTTAAGATTATGCAACAATGTGACCACATCAGTAGGCAATATTTCATTTGAACATTGACAACACCAATGTTTCGCACTAATAACTGTATTTATGGACTTCTTACCCTGATGAATATGAACAGATGTTATCTAATCAATGAACTGTTTTCCAAATGAATGTGGCTTTTTGAGTTGAATAATTGGAAACCACAGGCTGGTGATATACTGAAGCCACCCTCTCGATGGCATTTTCCATTAGCTAAGACAAAAGGAAATTT
Organism: Schistocerca nitens; assembly: GCF_023898315.1. Taxonomy (NCBI): domain Eukaryota; kingdom Metazoa; phylum Arthropoda; class Insecta; order Orthoptera; family Acrididae; genus Schistocerca; species Schistocerca nitens. The sequence goes on from NC_064617.1 coordinate 886,100,953, forward strand.
TATGAAGAGAACAAAATTATGTCCATGTAAAAGGTGAGGTATTTTACAAAAAGATATTGGAAAACAGCAAAGTCAATATAAAAGAAGAAAATCACTGGCTCAAATGACACCTCACTCTGACCGAAGGCAATACTCCCCCTGTCTCTAAAACGAAAGACATAAAAAGTCTCCTCAACATGGGAAGATCTTCAGTCATTGCAGTTTTATAAAACAGAAACATCAGACAGTGAAACAGCCGGCAGTGGGAATAAGAGTTCCAACATAGTCTCCAAGTCTGGGTCAACAGCTCCCATGAAATGCTGATATTGTAATCTAAATGAGAGAAAACTGAAAACTTAAAAAACAGTACTACTCAGTACAGTGTCTATCATAATAATGGTTCTACTAACACACTTGATTATTTGCAGATCATTTTATTTTTATTGTGTTTAAGATCTGAGTGATCTACAAACTTTTAGTGAGAGAAATCCTACTTTGTTTCCTCCTCAGTTTTCTGATATTCTTCTTGATATGCTATTATTCAATTTATGTTGAAATGCTTTTTTTTCATTGCTATAAAGAAAAGTAATTACAATGTCACTTTATTGTCATCTAACTGCCTTTTCACAAGATTTTATAATTTAAAAAAAGTACAGTTTTATATAAAAAAAAGACTAAAATTACAAATATTCTCTCCATAAAAATATAAAAGTTATTTGCCTCAATGAACATCGCCTTACATCTGATAATATTAAAATTCTAAATAAAATTGAAAACTTCAAAGTAACCAACAGCTTTTGTAGACGAGAGAAACCACATGGAGGCTCTTGCATACTCACTCATTCTGATATAAAACATGAAATAAGAAACGATTTTAATCATTTGAATTAAGAGCTTATATTTGAAAGCTCCTGTATTGAACTGAGGGACCTAACTATCAATTTAGAGTACCAGAGAAAGCTACAATTGAAGCTTTTCTGGAGAAATTTCATTGCCTGCTTGAAAATCTCGGTAATCAAAAAAGGATAAAGACTGTAATAGCTGCTGACTTCAATATCACTATCACAGCTGAAAGCAATGATGTGTCCAAATTCACTAGCATAATAAAAAAATTTTTGGCTTCCAATTAAACTTCATGCAACACGCTAGAGCAAGTGTACAGTCAGCGACCTGTAGCGATAATACTTAAATTATGCATTGAAGACATTCATATGTTTTGCATAGATTTAGGAATCTCTAAACACACTGCATTATTCATTGAACTACCAAATATTAACTAAGAAATTTCATGCAACCACAGCCACATGAAATCAACTTAAATGAAAAAAAATTCAACTATATTTAGAGATTGGATGGCCTTCTAACAGCAATATTTGAAGTATTAGTAACTTTGACAAATTTTTAATTAGCTTTCTTGAAATATTTAATGAAATTTTTCCACTTACAAGGGAACCTCCCCATCGCCCCCCCCCCCCCCCCCCTCAGATTTAGTTATAAGTTGGCACAGTGTATAGGCCTTGAAAAACTGAACACAGATCAATCGAAAAAACAGGAAGAAGTTGTGTGGAACTACGAAAAAAATAAGCAAAATATACAAACTTAGTAGTCCATGAGTAAGATAGGCAACATCAAGGATAGTCTGGGCTCAGGAGTGCCATGGTCCCGTGGTTAGCGTGAGTAGCTGCGAAAGGAGAGGTCCTGGGTTCAAGTGTTCCCTCGAGTGAAAATTTTACTTTCTTTATTTTCGCAAAGTTATGATCTGTCCATTCGTTCACTGACGTCTCTGTAATAAGTTTAGTGTCTGTGTTTTGCGAACGCACCACAAAACCGTGCGATTAGTACACGAAAGAACGTGCCTCTCCAATGGGAACCAAAAACATTTGATCGCAAGGTCATAGGTCAACAGATTTCTCCACAGGAAAACACGTCTGATATATTCTATACGACATTGGTGACGGCATGTGCGTCACATTACAGGAACATGTTGTCGACCCACCTAACTTGTACACTTGGCGAATGGGTAAAAAGATTCTTCTCCCTTTCCCGATTTAGGTTTTCTTGAGCATGTGATAATCACTCCCAAAAAAGTGATGAAAACATAATAGTTTGTCACAAACTGCAACAAATGAATGCAACAGTTTCACAGTCGCACAGTTTTCCCTGTGCTCTATCAAAACATATGTTCTTAACGTTTTCAAATTTTTCCGTGTGTAGACCGTCAAATCCTGCATATGTCCAAGCAAATCTGAACATGTCCAGGAATTTTGGAGAGCGAAGTTGATTATGTGCGAGTGCCTGAACTTTGATAATTGTCTGAAAATAAAAAAATTAAACTTTTCACTCGAGGGTAGTCTTGAACCAGGGACCTCTTGTTCCGCAGCTGCTCACACTAACCACGGGACCACGGCGCTCCTGAGCTCACACTATACTTGATGCTGCCTATCTTGCAAATGGACTACTAAGTTTGTATATTTTGCTTATTTTTTCATAGTTCCACACAACTTCTTCCTGTTTTTTCGATTGATCTGTGTTCAGTTTTTCAAGGCCTATCCACTGTGCCAACTTGTAACTAAATCTGAGGGCGGTGCGATGGGGAGGTTCCCTTGTTAGAATAACATTTAACTAATAAACTTAAAATGGATAACTCAGGGTATAAAAATTTCTGGTTTCAGGAAGAGGCACCTCCACAATGAAAGGAAGAGGCACCTCCACAATGAATTGAAAGATAATAAATATGACATTTTACTGAGTGTGTTAGACATTATAAAACTGTATTTAAAAAAGTTGTGAAGACAGCCAAACAACGGGCGAACAATAAATTCATTGTACAACATAAAAGTAAGACAAAGACAGTGAACTTCTTCCTGTTTTTTCGATTGATCTGTGTTCAGTTTTTCAAGGCCTATCCACTGTGCCAACTTGTAACTAAATCTGAGGGCGGTGCGATGGGGAGGTTCCCTTGTTAGAATAACATTTAACTAATAAACTTAAAATGGATAACTCAGGGTATAAAAATTTCTGGTTTCAGGAAGAGGCACCTCCACAATGAAAGGAAGAGGCACCTCCACAATGAATTGAAAGATAATAAATATGACATTTTACTGAGTGTGTTAGACATTATAAAACTGTATTTAAAAAAGTTGTGAAGACAGCCAAACAACGGGCGAACAATAAATTCATTGTACAACATAAAAGTAAGACAAAGACAGTGTGATCCACTGTCAAATCAGAGTTAGGTATTATAGTTAGTAGTAACAATAAGGGGTGTGGAAAATGTTATATTATCATAAGAAAATAAAAACTCTGCTGGGTGGGATGGGATACCCACTAAACTGATTACAGCAATGTGTGGCATAACAACACCTCCTCTAACTAAAATAATCATCCAATCTTTTGAACAGGGACACTTTCCTGATGTGTTGTATGCCGAAGTCGGACGTCTGATTAAGAAAGCGTTGAGGGAAGACATGGCAACCTTAGCCTTATTTTTATTCTTCCAGTCCTGCTGAAAGTGTTCGAGAAAGTAGCTGCTAGCCAGATCATAAATTTTATTGTAAAAAATAGTACTTTATTATTAGTAGTAATCAATTTGGATTTCAATGAGGACAAAACACTCTGTGTGCAGTGAATAACTTTACTGGAAGGCTACGCAAGGAGTAAAGTTGCAGGTTATCTACTATGATCTTACAAAAGCAGTTGACTCTGTGACCACGCCATGCTCATCTACAAATTAGACAAATATAGGATTAAGGGCAATGTTCTGAATTAGCTCATGTCATACTTGCACAACAAAAAATAAAGGGTAACTATCTCATAAATATAAATTCCCCATCAGTTCTGTTTGCAGACAATAATACTTCTGTTTTAATTGAAGATAGTAATGCAAAAAAAATTCCGAGCTCCATCGTATGCACACTGGATACATTAGAAAACTGGTTCCAGTTAAAATGGGTTGCAACTGAACATTGCAAAATTCCATATGGTACATTTAAAATTTAAATATTCGAAATGTGTGGACCTTAAAATATAACATAACAATTAAGTTATGGAAGAAGATGACACAATCAAATTTCAAGGATTAAATGTGGACAAGAACTTAAGCTGAAATACACATACTGACTTTCTATCAAATAAATTAAGGAGTTTTGCATTTGCAATGCAAATATTAGCAAATTCTACTGACTTGAGTACACGAGCAATGGCATATCTCAGTTGCTTTGATTCTGTCATTATATCGGGTAAAATTTTCTGGGGAAGTTCAAATGGTTTATCTCAAATATTGAAACTGCAGAAGAAAATAATCAGATACACGTGTGCTGCACAGCAAACACAATCTTGTCGCCCGTTACTTTGGAAACTGCAAATATCAGTTGTTCCCTCCATATACATTTATGAAATTATAATCTTCCGACACAGAAGAAAAATTACTTGAGGAGAATAATTTTCATCAGACATATAACATGAGAAATAATTTATTCCTCCTAGGCACCAATTGAAATTATATACATAGACTCCACAGAACATGGGGATGACAATATATAACAAGTTAATGGGCAAATACATATTTAATATGATGCCAGAGATTCTAAAAACAAGGCAATGGCAGATTCTGTGGGAGGAATGCTACTATTCTGTATAAGAATCCATTGAGGATATTTGAGGAAGGGTTTATTAAGTTTAGATTTTTTATTGTATGTATATGTAACAAAATTTTATTATTATTATTATTATTATGCTTTTTGTTAACATTAGCTGTTCTATGTTTATGGTGAAATTTCACCATAATTTTGATTATGTACATTATAAGACTAATAAAACACAATTTAAAAAAATTGCAACAAAAATGGCCAAGTCAAAACTCAAGTTAACAAAAGACGGGGTCATTATGAATCAGTTTCACACAGAACTTAACTCTTCAATGACTGGGTTGGTTTTGGTACTAGACACCTCAACTGTAGCACACTGGCTCAGTAAAAAATATGGCAACATGTTGTCCGTTTAGAGGATAATTTTTTACATTAATCTTTAGCTTCTTTTCATTCAAAGGAGTGAACTAGATAAGCTACATGCAACCACCTCACAAATAAGCGTGAGTCTAGTTGATGTTTTTCTGTGACATGATCAACCCTTGTTGAACAAAGCCATGAAGGTTAATTAACCAGGAAATGATCGAGTTAGTGCTAACTTCAGGTGGAGCTTACATCACTCTGCAGGTGCAGTTTTTTATAGGTGGGGATATGCAAGAAATGGCCTACACCTTACTACAGGAGAGGGAAAAATTGCTGATCTTTCTTTATTTTTGTGGTCAAGAGACTTGTCAGATTCACCAATAGTAAAATTAATTTGATTTCAAGTGCAAGGTGAGCCCTTTCTAAGCTAAATACATCATCCAGGCACACTGTTTTAAGGGGATACGGAATCGGATTTTGGGTTAAAAAATCGAATTTTTTTTTATTGGCGTATTATATTCTGCCATGTTTCCTCTTTAAAATGACGTATCATACATAGCTCTACTACAATTATAACTATTTTATTTTTATATATTTGTGAGATCGGGTATTGCGCTTTAGTTATACACGTCTCTCGTGGCTGACCATGAACTTTTTGGCAGTACCTTTAAAGTGACATGAATTCAACTATCCCGGTTTCCAGCGACTATTTATACACTAGTTGCCCGAAAATGTTTCTCTCTGGTTTCCTCAAGTTACTCTTTGACTTTGTGGCGGGACTGTTTTGTAAACAGTGTGATATAAGAAAGTAGTTGTTGTTGAGTTATTTCGTATTTAGTGCTTCATTTTTCGCAGTGAAAATGCCTAGAGCTAAAGCAAAAGTATTTAAAAAGCGTGTGAACTGGCAAAAGAAAAGAAATAATGATTCATTAGCAAAGCAAAGCAGTTCATCATCATCACTGTTGGAAAATGTGAATCCACCTATTACTGATTTGCCGAACGAACTTACACCAAATGAAAACAGTGCTTCTCATAAAAAACTAAGAGATTTGGAAGAGAAATATAATTTACTTGATAGAGGGAATGAAGGTTTTGAACTCATTGATACGAATATATTGTGTGAAGCTCTTGAAAACAGTTTGTGCTGCAAAAAATGTCATGGAAACGTTTCTCTGAAAGTAGAATCCCATGTTGGCCTGGCTGCCCAGTTTAATTTAATATGCAGTGTTTGTAAATACAGCTGTAAGTTTCCAAGTTCGGTTTCAGTAACTGTAAATAATGGATACAAGAAAACTGAACTTTATAGTGTAAATATTAGGTTAGTTTATGGATTGCGAGCAATTGGTAAGGGCAAAGCAGCTGGTGATATGCTATGTGGTGTTCTAAATCTTCCAAGTGCACCTTCAAAGTTTGAAGCTTACAATTATGTACTAGGATCTGCAGTTGAAGATGTAGCACAGAAGTCAATGCAGGTTGCTGTGGAAGAAGCAGTGGAAGAAAATGACGGCAGTCGTGACCTCACAGTGGCGTTTGATGGCACGTGGCAGAAAAGGGGCCACACCTCCAACAATGGTGTTGTAACAGCAACTAGTGTTGATACTGGCAAGGTTATTGATGTTGCAATAATGTCTAAATACTGTAGGTGCACAGGCAGGCTGAAAAATGAACACAGTGATGACTGTATTGCTAATTATTATGGTAGTAGTGGGGCATGGAGGTTGCTGGGGTGAAGAAAATTTTTCATCGCTCTTCACAGTGGTATAATGTTCGCTATGTCAAATATCTGGGAGATGGTGACTCTAAAGCATTCAAAGAAGTTTTGGAAAGCAAACCATATGGGAACAGTGTAAATATAAGCAAACTTGAATGTATAGGACATGTGCAGAAGAGACTGGGTGCCAGGCTGAGAAGGTTAAAATCAGTTATGAAAGGGAAAAAACTAGATGATGGGAAAACCTTGGATGGCAGAGGAAGATTGACTGATTCCATAATAGACCACATTCAGAACTGCTATGGCCTTGCAATCAGGCAAAATACAGGCAATCTTGAAGAAATGAGGAGAGCTATATGGGCTTTATATTTCCACACCGCATCCACGGATGAGCATCCACAACACGGTTTGTGCCCCAAAGGTGAAAACAGCTGGTGTAAATACAATAGGGGACTAACAACAGGAGAGAAATACATTCACCACCACAGTCTACCATCAGCCATCATGGCAGAAATAAAGCCCATTTTCAGAGATCTGGCTGACAGAAGTCTTCTGATGAAATGTCTTCACGGAAAAACGCAGAACCCCAACGAGTGCTTGAATAGTGTGATATGGCATCGTCTCCCAAAAACAGTGTTTGTCGGAATTAATACACTACATTTTGGTGTGTGTGATGCTGTGGCAACCTTCAATCTTGGAAATATAACTAAATGCCAGGTCCTTCAAAAGTTGGGTATGTGTGTTGGTTCCCGTACGGTACGTGCTATGTTCTTTTTAGATCAGCACAGACTAAGGCATGCTGATAATATAATCAAGACATTAGTGAAAAAAGCAAGACAGATGCAGAGGGGTGCCAAAAGAAGACTTGAAGATGATTATGAAGACTGTGAAGGGGGTATTAGCTACGGATCAGGAATGTTTTAATCTTCTTTCTCCGTTTCCCGTAAGTTTACTTTTTACTTCATCTAGGAACATTATCTCAGGTACTGGTCAACCTAGAAGTCTGAAATTTTTATGACGTAGTGACATAGGTCCCTATTACATACTGAAACAACGATTTTTTAATTACTTGATTTACAAAAGACTTAGGGGTGATAGTCTAGTAAAAAGCGATGGAAAAAATTTACTTAAAAATAAATGTACAATATCTCTGTAAGAAAATACTTTGACAATAAACTGTTGTTTCAGTATTGTTGTAACATATGAATGCACATACAGTAAAATTTTTACCTCTCTGTCTCCAAAAGTTTGTGAGAAAATGTTCCCTATAGTAGGCATATATTAACATTGCGGGGATAGGTGATTCCGTATCCCCTTAAGACAGATGAAGTTAAATGGAGTCTCATGAAAAACATTTGTGTGATTATGCTTACAGTAATGCATCAGAACTAAAATATAATGTTAATGAACTCTTGGTCTGTTCAGTAATCGAGAAATCCAAAAGAATGTTAACATGCTGTTGCTGTCAGAGCATCATGTAAATACAGATCAAAAAATGGAAATTCCAAGATGGAAGTTAACAATATTGTGAAGTGTGGTTTCAGTTGTCACTGCAGTTTGTGTGTGTGTGTGTGTGTGTGTGTGTGTGTGTGTGTGTGTGTGTGTGTGTGTTGGGGGGGGGGGGGGGGGGCGCGTGTCTAGTTTTGTCGATGACCTTACTGGCCGAAATCTTTATTTGTTACAGTCTTTTTGTTGTTTTGCCTATCTGCGACTCAGCATCTCTGCTATAAGGTGAGTAGCAACTTTTATAATATTGTTACATGTAAACATAGAAATTCATAAAGGAGCAGAAGATAGTGTCCTATTTCTGCGAGCAAGAAAGGAGTTGTTGGGTATGTTAAAAGCAACACCACGTTCAAATCTACAGAAACCAGTAGTTTCTGGTTACATCAGCAACTGGAAACATGTACTTGTGAATTGCTGTTACCTAAACATTCATTTATAATTATTATTTTCAAATGTTTGTTGAAACATCTGTGCCTTTACTATGTCACCCGGATGACAAAAGAAAGCTTATGGTAATCTGTGAAGATTTTAATATTAATTTTCAGTAAGAATTGAATAAAAGAAATGATTTGGAATTGTTACTTAAAACTTAATAACCTGAGCCCTCCTGCTGTTCCTACAACAATTGCACAGGATAGCAGAATGCTAATAAGACGATTAATATGTACGAGTAATGCTTAGAAATAGTTATAAATGTTTACCCTGTCACAAATGGCAATTCTAGTAATCATAGATGACTAGAATGCTGTAATAGGGGAATGAATAGAAGACAGAGTTACAGGAGAATATGGGTTTGGTAGACAGCACTAAAGGGGAGTAGGAATAACTGTTCTTTTCAACAATTTCCACTAGTGATAGTGAATAAACTGTTCAAAAATCACAACAGGAGGACGTTTACTTGGGAAAAGCCTGGAGACACGCGAAGATTTCAGCTGGATTACATCATGGCCACAAAGTGAGACCGAAATCAGATAATGAATTTAAGGCCTACCCAGGTGTAGATGCAGACTTTGATCACAATTTGCCGGCCGCGGTGGTCTAGCGGTTCTAGGCGCTCAGTCCGGAGCCGCGCGACTGCTACGGTCGCAGGTTCGAATCCTGCCTCGGGCATGGATGTGTGTGATGTCCTTAGGTTAGTTAGGTTTAAGTAGTTCTAAGTTCTAGGGGGCTGATGACCATAGATGTTAAGTCCCATAGTGCTCAGAGCCATTTGATCACAATTTAGTAATGATTAAGAGCAAACTGAAGTTTATGAGAGTTGTTCAAAAGAATCAGTAAGAAAGAAAGTGAGATACTGAAGTACTGAGAAATGTGAAATTAAAAGCAAGGGTCTAACATTAAAGAGTGCAATGGTAATTCCACTATTGATATAGAAGACATAAGGGATCCTGTATTAGTGTCAGAATTTAAAAGAGCTCTGAAAGACTTGAGATCAAATAAGGCAGAAGGGACCAATAACATTCCATTTCTAAGCTCACTGGAGGAAAGGACAACCAAACGGCTATTGACACTGGTGTGTGAAAGCTATGAGACTGGCAACGTATCATCAAACTTTCGGAGAAATATCATCCATACTATCCTGAAGACAGCATGTGCAAATAAGTGAGAGACCTACTGCACAAACAGCTGAAGAGCTCATGCATCCAAGTCGCTAACAAAAATAATATACAGAAGAATGGAAAGGAAAATTGAGTACCTGTTAGATGACTATGTTTGGCATTTAGCAAAATTAGACAACATACACACAAGCACACATTCATGCCAATGCATCTAACACACACGACTACTGTCTCTGTGGTAATGTGTATGGGTTGTGTTTGCGTGAGTGAGTGGTTGTGTGTATGTTGTCCAATTTTCAAAAATATATTGTTGACTGAAAGCTAATTGCGTGACAGTCTTTTTGTTATGCTTTTCTGCGACACAGTGTCTGTCCTTTATGGTGAGTAGCAACTATCCTTTTCATTATATTGTTAGTATATTACAGAAACTTAGTAATGGTTTTTGCAGATGTCAGTGTCTTCTACATAGAAGCATAATGCCATGGTATGTCAAGAAATGTATTATTGTATATGATTACTGTAAACACAGGTCGACAATTAACAGTACCCGAATCACATACGTACTTGTTGAACTAGCAACAGGGAACATATAAGAAATATAACCAAGTCTGGCCTCAGTAGACAGAGACTGTGGTCGTGTGTGTGTGTGTGTGTGTGTGTGTGTGTGTGTGTGTGTGTGTTATCTAAATGAAGGCCTTTTTGGCCGAAAGCTTAACTTGTTTGACAGTCGTTTGTAACGCCTATCTGCAATTCAGCATCTCTGCTGTATCGTGTGTAGCAACTGTCCTTTCCCTAATACCGTAATTACTCCATCCTGGATTTTCCATTGTTTAAAAATATAACCAAGGTATATAAGGGAATTATATATAATACATTTGAATAAAAAAAATACAAACAGTTCCAATATATAAAAGGAAAGGCCCAATTTTAACATTTTATAAGAGATTATACAGAATCAAAATAGTGTCTGTTTTTTGCAAGTTGATAATTCAATAAATCTTTTGAATTTAGGTGGGAATGATTACATACTTCAAAGTCTTCTAGGAGGTTCATTTTGTAGTTCTTGTCAACTAAGTAAGTAAACCGAAAATTCCTTTACAGGTGTTCCCATTAGCCACTATGTGAAGTGTCAACTTTGTGGGATTATTATCTACACTGCGCTGTGTGTACACATATCGATGTGGCCGTTCTAGTAGAACTTCTGGGTTCTGCACAGGAAATAAATCTCAATTCAAGGCTGATTTTTGTGTCTTAATGGGCCACACAAAAAACATTAGTGGGCCACTTGTGATTAGCAGGCCGCTATTTGCCCACCCCTGGCCTATGTCCATCCGGATGTTCATTAGAGTACCAAGTAAAAAATAGGAAGTAAATCGGTCAAAAACTACGATGTTTTTGGCAACAGCGTTTACTCTTTATATATTATATTTATTACAAAATATATATAGCACATGTCCATCCAAATGTTCATTAGATGAACGAATAAAAATTAGAAATAAATCGGTCAATTCTTTTCGAGATTTTCGGTAATAATGTTCCCGTTTTTTAGATTAAATACGTATTTACATATTATAAAACAGCACTCCAATTGGTATGCAAACCTGTAAGTATTTGAAGCAAACATTGTGTCAAAATTTCAAAGCAACTGGTGAAGAACTTTTGCAGATTTCATGTTGTGAACAAACAAATATAGATGATACTCTATGAACATTTGGATGGGCACTGGCTATGTATTTTCTTAATATATAAGTTATACATAAAGCTGAAAAATTGCCAAAACTCTAAAAAACTATATATTGTTAGCAAAAAGCTCAGAAAGTTCTTCACCAATTTACTTCAAAATTTTTACACGACAGTCTCATAAACATTCATATGGACATAGGATATATATTTCATTAACCAACAACATTAAATTGATTGTGAGAAATAATATGCTGTGCATTGTTGTGTTACGAATATGTGCGGTTTTGTTTTGTTTTCTCCCTCGCAGTCGATTTTCACAGAAAACAGTAAAGTCGTATTTACAGCTTATCGGCTTACAATTAGAATACTACCATGGAATCTGAATATGCAATGACAATAAACAAGACTCAGTATCAGAGAGAGAGGGAGGAATAGATGGACAGAGAAAGGGTGCAAGGGTGGGGGTAAGGGTGGGAGGAAAGGGACAAAGAGATTGGGAAGGAGGAGATGGACAGAGAGAGGGGAAGAAGGGGATGGACAACAGTGGGCGGGAGGATGATGAGATGGAAAAAGAAAAGGGGGGAGGGGGGGTGGAGAAGATCAGGGTGTATGTTCAATTCCCATGCGTATTTAGCAATTGCAAAGCATCACACACACTTAATTATGCAGTTGACAGTTTTCATCTTACTGAACTAAAAGAATGTGGAGTGTCACATTAAGAGACCCAGGGAATGCACAGAACAGAACAGCATCTTGAAAGTGGAGAGTAATCGCTACAGGCAGGTAATATCTGATCCGGTCTTGTTACCAACAAAAGTCATGGTGTAGTGATATGCACATATACAGATGAGGATAGTACCGTGTACGCAAGGTATAAGAGGGCAGTGCACTGGTGGAGCCGTCATTTGTACTCAGTGAACATGTGAAAAGCTTTCTGACATGATTACAGTTGCACGACAGCAATTAACAGACTTTGAATGCGGAATGGTAGGCAGAGCTACATGCACATGACATTCAATTTTGGAAATCGTTTGGAAATTCAATATGCCGAGATTCAGTGTCAAGAGTGTGCTAAGAACGCCAAATTTCAGGCATTACCTCTCATTATGGACAATTCAGTGGCCAACAGCCATCACTTAAAGACCGACAGCAGTGGTGTTTGCAGAGAGTTGTCAGTGCTAACAGACAAGTGACTCTGTGTAAAATAACCGCAGAAATCAATGTGGGACGTGCGACGAATATATCCGTTGGGACAGTGTGGCGAAACCTGGCATCAACGAGCTATGGCAGAAAATGAAAAACGCGAGTACCTTTCTTAACAGCACGACATCGCCTGCAGCGCCTCTCCTCGGCTCGTGACCGTATCGCTTGGACCTAGACAACTGGAAAACTGTGGCCTGGTCAGAAGAGTCCCAATTTCAGTTGGTAAGAACTGATGGTAGGATTCGAGTGCAGCATCTTCTGCATTTAGAGTAACCGCGCATTTTAGAGATGAAAATATAAAAAAAAGCTCACTTACTTTTCTTATTTCCACCCCTCAATGAATTAGAGCATCATATTCTAATGTAACTCTTCAACAAGTAAACAACCTTTTTGCACAGAAACATGAAATAAAGATGATTTGTGGCACTCACTAGAATTTATTGTAGCCAGCTACTTAAACAGTCATGTATACCGACAACAGCCCCAAAGCACATTTACTCCTTTATGAAGTTAGTTGCCAGCAATTACTCACAGTTCTGAAACAATGGTAACATTAAATATAATAGCAGAAAGAAAAATCACTTGCACTGTCCACCTCTAAGCACTAGTGTGCCACAGAAGGGAGTGAAATATTCACCCATAAAAATCGTTGACCACATAACCAATTATGTGGGAAAGCTAAAAGGTAACAAAATTAACTTCAAACACATGATGTGCTTGACATGAACTCCACAGAACATGAAAATGTGGAAGAGAGGAAAGTTATGAACCAGGAATTTGTATCTTTCCTCTCCCTCCACTTTTTGGCACATCTTTATCACCACCAATGGGTACAATTTATTTCTTTACATTGGGACAAGAACAACAATAAGTAAAAAGTGGTAGGCTAAGGTCCTACACTATGAATAATAACTATAGATTTTAAATGTTTGTCTCAACAGGAGTGATGGTGGTGGAAAGGGATTATTTACAAAGGAGTGCTAGAATATCAAAAATCTAGAAAAAAACTAGTGAGAATGTAAGAGCTATTCTTTATTCCTTTACAGTGTCTGATACTGAGACAACGTCATTTCGAGACCGGTACAAAACTTCTCCAAGTTATGTGGAGAACCAACTATACCTGAATACAGGCAATTGTTACGATGGGGACACCACTCCCAAAGATGTTTTAAAGTTACTGCCAGGCATGTGGTGTTTCACAACAAATCACAAAGATAACTGCAGTTACTTGCTGGGTTACCGCACCTTTCAACAGGCACAACAAATAGTCGATGCCACCGCCCCTTTGCTGGTTGCAGTTACAACCACTCTGTGCTCTGGTCTAGCAGCCACAGGGTGCCGCACAGTGTGTCAGAAAGGATGGCCGATCCAGCTGTGGTCCAGCCACCAGATAGCCGCAACACTGCACCTGTCCACGATGCCCTGTGCTGGCGTCCACATAGTGCCACTGCCGCTGGGCCGGAGTATGGCAGTATAATATACTGACGTTGCATTGCTCGATCTCTTCTACCGGCTACCTACTGTCTCAGTATATCAAGTTACTCACACTGTTACTCTGGATTACTCTGTCTGTTTTCCTCTTTGGAATTGTTTGTTACATATTTGAAAGTTTGTATCGTACTTCTGCCATGATATATGCCAGCTGCCCACTGTGCTGTACTTTCATTTATGTTATGTGTCAGAACAAGAATATTTGCGGAAGCATGGGCAATGGAAACGTGGTCATTTTAGTGTAAGAACTGTTTCTGATTTGGACAATTTCCAAAACTACTTGGTTAATTGCACTGTACTGTAATTTTATGATCTTGGTGAATATCCTACAAGGCAAAAGGCAGAAAGTGTTTTACATGACAAGATCGCTTACACAGGGGCTGCCATACGAATGGAAGAATTCTAAAATTTCTGGGCCTTAGATACAGAAAATGCAACAATGGAAAAATAATTTGATAGAGAAATCTGATACTATAACAGTTAGGGTTTATTTTGATTCAAAGTGCAAAGTAAATATTTATAGCCCTCAAATACAGTAATTATCCACAAAGAATGAATAGTGATGTATTTAAACAGTAAGAGGGTTGTGTGATTCTAATTTGAGAAGAAAGGGGAAAATTCCTGATGAAGTACAAAGAAGGAAGAAATTGTGCACGAGAAAGTATTTAAATTTTGGGCTGCTGTACAAAAATCAGGTGGCACAAGCACCTTTATAATCAACAGGAAACTGACAGCTCAGCAGCAGGCATGGGCCATGAGGTTGTGAGGCTATTCCTTTACCACATTCTTAATTAATGTGGATTTTAAGTACGGGTTTTATTTCCACATACTTTATGGCAGTTGATGTTTTATTGTCAGACGCTCTTATTGCCATATGAAGTATTTTCAATTAATGACTCCAGATACCGAATTTTTGCTATTGAAGATACGATACTGGTTACCCATGTGCATTAGTGGCCTCTACTGGCCTCAGTTACTCATATAAATAAGAACATACCCAGGCGGTAATCAGCACTTACTATGTACCTAGATGTACAGATTTTGACGTTGATACCTACATCACAATATTTTTATGGTATGTATGGCTATTAAACATGTTAATATTTTTGTTGTCTTATGTATCACTAGGCCTGTATACATTTTACTTCAACTAACTGAACTTGGTTGGTTACACTACTGTATTTTTATTTGTAACAGATCTGAAGATTGCAATGATCAAAACTGGTAATTATGAAATGTACAATTTTTGTGATCAAAGTGGACCAAGTTTAGAAATAAAACAGAATGAAATGTGCAAAATTTTCTTGAAGGAACAATTGGTGATGTCACAGTGAAAAACTGTGATTTAAGTGGATATACCACACTGAAAATCAACAAGAAAATTATTTCCTGAAGGAAGGGTTTCGAGAAACGTTATTTGAAAGAAAGATAATGAGCTTTTAGAAAAAGACAATTAAACTGTAATAAATTGCATTAAATGTTATGTTTCCTGTTCCTTCCCCTAACTACCGGGCATACACTGCCTGCACTGATATGTTTGTTGGTGTTACATGTGGGCAGCTAACTTGCAAAGCACAGGAAGGCTTAAATGTTCTCATAATCAAAACCAAAATAGCTTTATAATTTATCAGATTAGCAGAAATAATTTATTTGGCTGTAATACACCTTACAAAACATATAAGGCTAAATATGTCTTCAAGGGTTTGTTGCCAGATGAAGTTGTGCAAATTCCACAATATTTCCTCGGAGCAACTGTACCACATCTTTAAGTGGTTGAACCTTGCTGGTGGCTAGGTATGTCAGTCATACCCAGACACCAGCAAGGTTCAACCATCTAAAGATGTCAAACAGTTGCTCCAGTGAAATGTTGTGGAATTTGCACATCATCATCTGGCAGCAAACCTGTGAAGACTATTTACAACATATCTGCTGGGAAAACTTGAAGAGTCACATATAAGTCTACATTAATGCGGAGAAGCTGCGGATTCACTAAAGTAGTTTTGAAGCGTTTTCTTGGTGTGCGGGTTCTCAGCCATAATAAAGTGTTTAAAATAAGTCATTGTCCACCTCTGATTCCAAAATCATTATTACAATGTGCTATCTGCTGATTTAGGGTATCATGCCATTTAGTGCCATGTAATGCATTGACAACACATGTGCCAGCCACTGTCTCATGGCATAGTTTGCTGGATTCAGCTCGACACGCGCGAGCGGAAGACTGCCAACTTGTGGGGATTGAGGTGTGCAGGGAAAACAAGAGTGGCGGAAGCATGTAGGAAAAGGTGGAGGAGTTGTCTTCTATACTTACCCCTCCAACTGCCAATTTCACTGCTCTTTAGTATAACAATATAATCCTACACAACATTCATTCACGGGAAATCCAACTTTCAACTTTCAAATATCCAATGATGCATTCAATAGTAGTGTATGGACTATTCCAACAGCAATCATGTGAGACAGAAGAATATGCTGGTGTATTAATGTGTGCTAAAAAACTTCATGTAGGTAACACCATAATTGAACAGGATATATTTATGACTTTCGCAAGAGACACATTAGCATTATGATACAGAAGAAGTAAAATGATATGATAATTTTCGAACTGTGTGCTGGTTGGTTCAGCTCATCCAGTGAGCATATGGCTTTGAGAGTAAGTAGGAAGTTACCAGACTTTAAGATGAAAATGGTTGAATTCACAGATAATGACTGACTATGGGCTTACACAGTTGTTGGTACCTGAAACATTTGAACATCACTTTGGAAAGGAAAACTACAACCAAATAAATTTTGTAGCATATGAAAATTTGTTAAACATGACAGTGCATCTTAAAAAAGCTATTTTCTTGTCAAAAGATAATGAATTTCATTACTAAGGAGCAGATAAAAAGCATATATTTCTGGAAAAATTCACATCTACTTTTGTCAAAATTAACACGTAATTTTTGTTTGTTTATAAATGATTCCATATAAAAATTAAAAGTTTGTCAAGCTACATGCTTGAAAGTGAAGTCTTAGTGCTTTGAAATTGGCTGTTAAAATACAATGGCGAGTGGGGAGCATTTTGACTGGAATGTTTGCTTTTGCAAAAATTTCAAGTTTCTTTTACTGAAATGATCTTTGCTTGTTTACTTCTTATTATTTTATTTAAACTTTCAACAAACTGTTGTTTCAGTAAAGAAGCAGCAGCATTTTCCCCACTGGTGAACTTAATACTCCTCTGATTTCAGATGTTACTAGACTTTTTGTTTTCCCATCCAATTCAATAATTATAAAATCAGCAGAGTATCAATTTCAATCTTTTGTTGGCATTCATAGTCTTGCGGCCCATACTTGACAACAATGCACATAGAACCAACAAGGCACTTAGTGTAGAACTATAACTGAAACTGGCTATTATGAAATATTGTTGATCTTCAAACCTCTACTTTCCATTGTTCGAAAATAACTCTACATGCATGTTAGGGGAAGAATTTAGGTGCAGTCAAAACACATTGACTGGCTTTGTTTTCCTATCTCTACAGTGCAGCGTTGGGACACTACAAAGTGGCAGTCCGCTGCAAGCATAAACAAACTAAAATTACAGCCACTAGATGGGAGAAGAGTGGTGTGGGGAAACAAGCCCCACCTTCCTCTCACAGGGCAGCCAGCCAACCTGTGTCCTATGTCTCTGTGAAAGCAGAACTCACATGTTCACAGGCATAGCTGGGCAATGTGAACCAAAAAGTTAACTTCACTAATCGTTAATCCATCATTAAAAAAGTTACCTTCATTGAATATTAAAATGTTTCTTTGTATTAGATTCATTAGAAGTTAAAACTAATTGTTAACCCATAAACTTTATGTTGCAGATGTTGTGAGACGAGCAAGCGAAATAAATGTATTTCCGGTGCTCAAATAAAAATGTTTTGGTTGGGGAAGTTCAGCTAGGACATCAAAGATAACTACAACAGTTTAATCATTTAGTTTTGTAATTTTGACACAAGGTGCATATTTTCCTTCACAAAAATTAAAATGTTAAAGTTTCCAACTGAGAGCAAGGCTCAATTAGCACGACATTTGTTTGCCCACAGTAAAAAGTTGTTCCACAGCTGAATCAAGGGTATAGCGGTATTGCATTTAATAAATAACTTTACTAACACCTGTTCTACAAGAAACAATACATCAATGAACGAGTCTTTTGCTTTCATGTCCAGTCACATTTTTACTTGACTCTGGGCTTTGCTTTTAACTCTCTCACAGGCGCCTTTTTTTAAGCATGTCAGCTAAGATAATTTTTTTGCTATCCTATTAGAATTCTGATCAACTGACTCTACTTATTTTTTGATAATTTTATTTTTGTGATTTAGGACAGAAAACTATGGTGGTACATACAGGGTGGTCCATCTGAAGTTTCAGAATAGATTATCTCGAAAACTATACATCGGGTAAAAATAGCGAGTAAGACAAATTCGTACGCTCAAAGGGGGACATCAAATGATACTACACGTGGCCCCCAGCTCCTGCCCCCTTGGGTGGGGCGGGGCAACGTTTAGATCTTAAATGGAAACCCCCATTTTTTATTGCACATTCAGATTCTCCATAAAAAAGTAATCAAGTTTTGTCTGAAACATCTGTTTAAACCATTGACAGATGGCACTGAAATTGAGAAAAATTAAAATTGGGGAAGAACTCCGATTTATTTAGAATGATCCAAGACGGACGTATCAATTCGATACAAATGTGCACCAATGCTTTCATTACACCAAATTAAGCTATTTATTTTACAAAATGTGTCCTACCCGCCACAGTTTTTGATGGATGGAGGTGCAATGGTACTAAAATCTCATTAGGGAACTCTTCACCATTGCATTACTCACCCAACTGTGGCACTACCGTGGCAAAACTGCAAACTATGGCTCAGTATAAAGGTCGGTGCAATGCAATCAGATGTCACTTCACTTTCTGATTGTGAACCACAAACATCAACTGACGACAGTAAACTATTCTTTAGCGAAATATGGCTCACTATCCTCCTACAGAGATTGTTGATATGGCGTTAATTTTAGGTGAATGCCATAACAATTACGCTGCAGCTGCACAATTGTATGGGGATCGTTTCCCAAACAGATGACATCCAAGCGAAAACATTATTCGAAATTGCACTCAAACTAGGCAACCAATGTGGTTCCAACAGGACAGAGCAGCTCTCCATTACGCTAAAAATGTGCGGAACATTTTAAAATTACGGTACCCTGGTCGGTGGACAGGACGCGGCGGACCAATTCAGTGGCCTCCACGTTCACAAGACCTAACATCTCCTGATTTTTTTCTTGTGGGTTTATTTAAAAAATATTGTTTATGAAAGACAGCCACAACCCAAAACGATATGGAGCAACGCATTCGAAGAATGTGTGCAGCCATACCACGGTATGTGCTGCTCAAAACTGTGGACAACTTTCGCAGATGATTGACTTTATGCATTGAAGCAAATGGGGATAATTTTGAACAATTTCTTCATGGCTAATTTCATTAATTAAGCACCCCAAATTGTGAGAGGCAAGGGGACTCACACTAATGAAGCACCCCATGGGAACATCATTCTACTACGTCCATGTCGTCGTTCCTGGGTAACGCTAAAAGCAGGATACAGTACATTTTGTACAAAAATTGCTAAATTTGGCCTAATGAAGAACTGGTGCACATTTTTTATTGATTTGATGTGTCTTTCTCGGGTAATTCTAAATAAATCAAAGTTCTTCCCCAATTTTACTTTGATCTCAATTTCAGTGCCATCTGTCAAAGGTTAACAAAAATGTTTCAGACAAAGCTTGATTACTTTTTTTTATGGAGAATCCGAATCTGCAATAAAAATGTGTGTATCCATTCAAGATTTAAAAGTTGCCTCCCACCCCACCCAAGGGGGCAGGGGCTGGGCGTCACGTGTAGTATCATTTGAGCTTATGAACTTGTCTTACCCACTATTTTTACCTGATGTATAGTTTTCGAGATAATCTCATCTAAAACTTCAGATGAACCACCCTGTATATCACCATGGCACCTTTGTGAGGTATTAAAATTATGATGGCAAATGGGTTTCCCACTTCCCTTTTGTGAGCTGTTATGTGTTACCATTAGATGTAAAAAGTAATAACCAGTGTTTTCTGTTACTATTTTGCGTTTTCTTTTACTTTATTTAAAAAATAATTGTTACCAATATTAAAGTTTACTTACCACAATGTGAAAACAATCCTTGAAACTTTATCATGCAATAAAGGTATGGCTGATACAAGTCACAATGCTGTATTATGGCACAAGTGAAGCAACGTGTTCCGACAACAGTAGCGATCGCACGACAAACAGAAACTGATTGTTGTAGCAGTTTTCATACATATGATGTAGTGTACTACCACTCGATATCAGGCATAGACATAGGTGGTAACACGTATTCCCAAAACCTTTGAGATACCCGTAAGTTGGGGGTAAGTATCCTTCCCAAGGACCACAAACGAGACTAATTTTGTGGTTAGTATACTTCCCATACCTGTACCAGAAACTACTTTGATGATAACCATACTTCCCAATAACCATTAAACCAGCATTGTTTGGTGGAATATGTATTTCCCACAGTCTTGAAAGCTAAATTTCACAACAAACAAAAACAACAGCTGGTGCAACAGACTGTCACTAGATGCCAGGAGTGTACAAAACTGGTAGCACATATTCTCTTGAACACTGTAAAGAAATACGTTTAGTGGGAAATATATCCCCCACGGCCTGCGAAGAAGTCAACAGATGTGTTAGTACTATGCTTCTCTTTAGATGTAGTGACGCGCGCAAAAAAAAATCTTCCTCTTTTTCTTTGTTGTTGCTGCTTTCGCCACTCAGCTTAAAGTATCTCCGACCTTTGAACGTTTGATGGCTTCAGGTCTCAGAGCCTCTTCTACAACTTTTTCCACTTGTTTTCTTGCAACCTGCACTCGACCATTGTGCCACCGATTTTCATTAATTGTAGAGCTAGAATCTAATTCCATGATTTAGTTTCCACAGTCAATCCACTAACAAATCGTAGTATTAGTTGACAACAATATCACAGCATCTAGGAGAGGGGTGTTTTAATCGGCTTACTGTGAGTTATGCACTTAATCAGCACTCATTGTATATGCACAACTGACCTGAAAGTACTGACAGTGCCATGGGTTTTCTGCAGTCTTCACTGCAATTGTTTACTGTAACATGCTTCTGATAATGGCAAAGTGCCATAATATTATTGTTGAAAATTTGGAAATTTATGGTAAGAACTTATGGGACCAAACTGCTGGGGTCATTGGTCCATAAGCTTACACACTACTTAATCTAACTTAAACTAACTTACACAATGGACAACATACACACCCATGTCCGAGGGAGGACTCGAACCTCTGACGAGGGGAGCCACGTGGACCGTAAAAAGGCACCTCAGACCGCATGGCTACCCCACGTGGCTATTTTGGTTGAGTTGAGTTGTACTTAACGTAAACAAACGACAATAAACAGTCGAAAACTAGTTATTCTCACTCGTTCTCAATTGTTTACACCAATCACGTGCACCACAGCATAGCCACACATCTACATGACATGAACTTGTGACAACATGGTGTCCACGAGTGCTCCAACATAATTTTTGTCACAGATGGTAGGTACCTAATCAATGATTAGTGGACTCAAAAAAAGTTAATGGAGTTAAAAGGTCAATTAATGTTTTTTATTTATTCATTTTTTAAAAATTAACTTCAAAGTTAATCCATTGCTCAAAAAGTTAACTTTGATAATTAACAGTTGAAAGATTAATGGTCTATAATGGACCAGGTTTAGTCTCTCCACTCTTTTCAAAATAAGAAAACAGCAAGTAATGCACAACATAAAGCATTTGGTGACAGCTACCACACAACTGTTTGCTGAGGTTGTCAGTCGTAAATGACGAGAGTTCAGGCCCTACTTCTAATGGTATTTGATGCTCCAGAGCTCAAAACACCCACCACATAAACCTGCCACATTAAATGTGCCCGTATTATACTAACTTTTAAACTTTATAGACAGCACACAAACATATGCGTTTCTTTGTTCTAAGATGCTAGGTCCCATGGCTGAGTACTATGTTGCATTACGCAGTGTATATTTCATACAGACTATTCAATGGCCCACAATTGGTGTGGCACCAGAGCATCAAGCATACTGATACATCATAGAGTTTATGTACTTTTTATTTTGTAAATATGCCCTTATGCATATTCGTCAGATGATGAGTGATACCAGTAACCAAAAATTGGTTACACTTTCGATATTTAGTGGCAGAAAATAAATCTATTTCAAAATATCTTTGATAAAATAGTTCATCTGGATACAATTAGCTATCAAGTACTGTTTATAGGTAATTTTGCATTTTGAAACAGAATTCATATTTATTGTAAAATGTGAATTTTTCAGGTCCCTGGCCATTACTAACATTAGGCTGAAATGGAAATGATCTGGCTGTCACTTGCGAACAGTATTTAGTCTCTCATATCTTTTAAAATATGTAATTCGTTGTCCAGCAGAGATCTGAATTTCAGTAAAAATTTTATATGCTACTCAGACCCTTTTATTAAGAGGGACCCACGTGTGTGTGTGTGTGTGTGTGTGTGTGTGTGTGTGTGTGTGAGAGAGAGAGAGAGAGAGAGAGAGAGATTAGTAAGTATCTTTCCAGTCACAGATCACAGAACAAAAAGAGCAAGAAGTACAGAGGAAGAGAATTTGAAAAGTTCAAAGAATAATGCAATCAAATACTGCACAACACTAGAATGTTAAGGTAGTGGAAGTACTTTTAAGTGGCTCTCCATAACTTGACATTTTTGCCAGTATTTCTATTGCCATGTGAATACAGCTCTACTTTGCTGAAAATAAAAGCCACTCTCGATATTAAATACTTCACTGCTTAACTGGCAGGCATTCGTAGAAATGTGATGCCACTGCTTTCAATTGGCCTTTGAACTTACTTACTTAACCTTGAATAGAATCAGGAAGATAGTGTAATTTGGCATTTTTTGTTTAATCACAGCTCCTCTAATTAAAAGGGGCTTGTCCTAGCAGCTTTCTGAAGTCTCTCCTGATATTCGAGACTCTCTCCTGAGACTCTCCATTTTTAATTTTTCAAACAGACTACTGACTACCCTTCCATCTCTTGTAAAAAGTACACTTCCCTATTGGTCAAACACTTCTTCCCATTCTCATTACTAATAACTCTGTCAGATTAATTTACAAAGTCTACAACTCAGATGCAAATAAAGAACAGTCACTTTCTCAAAATACAGTAATTTCTCTAAATTGAACTGATAAATTTTAAGATTCACAAACTGATAGCTTCTGTTAATAATCCCAATCTTGATCAGTAAAGAGTTAGTGTTTGTTTTTAATTTAGAATCCTACCAACACTGATAAGGGCATTGATTGAATTGGAGGCGAGAAATGTAACCATCTAATCTTTTTGAAGGAAACACACTTTTTTTCACCTCAACTTGTTGGATAAAAACTGAAAAACTCAAAATGGTGGAAGAGTAGGAGGAATTTCTGGTGTGTGTGTGTGTGTGTGTGTGTGTGTGTGTGTGTGTGTGTGTTTGTTTGTTTGTTTGTTTGTTGGGCGGGGGAGGGGGGCAAGCAGCATACCACAGTAATGGCTTTTCTTTCTTCTCAGCTAAGCTATGTACCAGCCAGAGCAGTAGTTTAACCACAGATTTTAAACATCGATAATTTATGTGGAACAATAATCATGTATAACACACATACACTTTGAGATATTAAATATTTTAAAATTTGTGATCTATAAAACTCAATGAAAGAAAATTTAGATTCTAGGTTAAAAATGTAGAATCCCCGCCCCCCCCACACACACACACACACACCTCACAACTAAATATTTAGCACTCTTTTCATTGTGTGCATCAGCAACTCAATGCTCCCTTTACACTGATCAGCCACAACATTATGACCTCCGACCTACTATCAATATAAACCCTTCCAGGCAATAGCAGTTTCATCTGGTGCACGGAGAATGTAGTAGAAGTAAGCGTGCTGTCTGTGTGTAGAATGGGGAAGGTGCACAATCTACCTGAGTTTGATCGAGGGCAGATTGTGATGGCATCATGCCAATGGTAGGGCATGAATCCGTTGTCTCCCAGGGGAACAGCTCCTTGACACCTGCAGTGCGCGATGGAGACAAGCTGGTGGTGGCTCCATTATGCTCTAGGGAACATTCACATGGGCGTCCGTGGGTCCAGTGGAGCTTGTGCAAGGTACCATGAAGGCCAAGAGTATTCCATGAAGGCCAAGAGTATTCTACACTGGTTGCAGACCACATACACTCCTTCATGACAATCACGTTTCCCAACAGTAGTGGCATTTCTCAACAAGATAATGCACCATGTTACAAGGCCAGGAGCATGATGGAGTGGTTTGAGGAACCAGTGGCAAGTTCCAATTCATGTGCTTGCCCCCAACTTGCCGGATCTTAATCTGATCAAACACACTTGGAACATGAGCTTATCAACCCCCTCCCCAGAATTTACTGGAATTAAGTTACTTGTGAGTGTGTGCAGATGTGGTGCCAATTCTCTCCAGTGACCTGCCGAGGCCTCATTGCTTCCACGCCATGAAGCGTCACCACTTTTGTCCATGCCAAAGGTGGGCATACCGGCTATTAGGTAGGTGGTCGTAATATTCGAACTACTGAGTCTATTTCGTGAGTAGCAAACTGTTGAGCTTTGCAACTACTATTTAGTATTCTCTATATTTTGTAGAAGTTACTTGGGTGGTAACACACTGAAGTCATTAAATACCTCAAGAGTCTTACTCTGACCACAGTTCTAAAATGTAAGATGAAGTGGGGTGGAAGGCAGTTGTTTCTTCTAAATTGGACACACTCTTTATATATTGTAGTGCATTCCTCTTACAAATATAATTTCTTTTAATATCTGATACAGAACACCTCAAATGCTTCAACACAATTATATGGTAGTTCCTAACTATCTTTCAGTTTTAAGGCTGAAACAAGTCACCTTCTTCTGCATATATTTGTGGATTATCAGTTGCCTCAAAGTTAGCCAGTGCACTGCTGTGCAATGACATAAAAGAATGATTATATTAATAACGCATGACCAGCATTGCACACTGAGGCAATACACTGTTACCAGTGAGATTTTAAGGACAAATAATGGCATAATTACTAACAAAAAGGATACTGATTTTGCTCTCAATTTGTCCTGCAGTGTTGCATTTGATAAGAACTTTTGGTACAATAACCACTTAATTCCTTAATAATCTTAACAGGTATAACAACATCTACAATCATTCACATTAGGACTAGAGCGTAAACATCTGCATTCTGCAGAGCTCTTCTAGTAGAACCATCAAAACATGCCTTACAATGCAAAACAGTACAACATTAGACATCACTTTAGTTTCAAAAGTTAAGTTTTTGTCACTTCTGTGATCCAAACTGTACAAGTATTTTTCAAACTTAAAGCAAATGCAGAAAAGTAGTAACTTCCAAACACCCCATGCCTCATTCATATGATCACATTAGACCAATAACAACTCTTAGCCCCAAAAAAAGCTATGACAGTGTCGCCCCTGGAAACAAAGCTCTGTCTACAATTTTCAGTGCATTTTCCTTATGACACAACATACAATTAGCAACAACTAACACTGTTACTTACAGGCACGTTTCAACCATAACTAGGATGAGAAGATGGTAAAATAAAAAGTACTTTTTACCACACACTATACAGCGATTTACGAAGTATGGTTGTAGTTTACTGATGTAGATGCCCTCTTCCCTGCTTTTAAATACCTGCATCCTCCAAGAAGCTTTCTGTGGACTTTGCATATATTTTAATATTGTACACTTCAAACCAGTGCTTGCGAGAGAGGTATAGATGAGCTGTTAGCCATCATTGTCAATCTTAACATTTATATAAGATGTCTACCTTCTTTTCTGACCCCCCCCCCCAATAAAAGGTCATTGTTTGCCATTTATCTTTTGTTAATGATCTTGGATATTTCTTGCCCTCAGCACAATCGTTCTCTATAATTGGCTGCTTACTTCCCATTTCCTCTTCTGCTGCCCGTTTTCATCTCATTTTGGGTTTCAATTTTCAGTCTCCCATTCTTTTACCTCTGCTACATATAAGGTCTTCCAATATTTCTGCCATATTTGCCCTCAGGTGCATAGTTACCTTCCTAATCAATTCCTGATCAGTCTCCCTAGCCAAACGCCGTCTGCTCCATCGTCAAACATGTTAACAGCTGATACTATATGATGATATGTTTTGTGGTTACATATGTTATCCTAATTTAGCCACCACATAGCACTGTTAACTGTGTGAAGAGCCAATTGAACTAGATGCCATGTAATAGCTGTAGATAACAACTACGAGGTTGAATCCAAATTTTTTGGGACTGGTACTGCCATCTGGAAAGTAGGAGCACTAGATCTTTGCACCACTAGGTGGCGAGAGCTCAATATCTGACGAGTCAGTGTGCAGAGTGGCATTCAGCTGGGAGGACGTGTTGCATGTCCACAGTGATTTCCGTAATACTCTGTGTTTGGTGTGTGGCGATTTTATGATGGATCCACAAACAGAACAGTGCGTGTGTATCAAATTCTGTGCAAATCTCGGGAAAAGTGGTATGGAGACCCTTGTAATGATTCAACAAGTGTTTGGGGGACAGAGCATGAGCCATACATGTATGTTTGAGTGGAAGAGCCTGGGCTCTCCAAGACCCAAAAAAGCAAGATACAAAGGGATTTGTTCACAAAGAATTCATCCCACGCAACCGAACAGTTAATTCCGTGTACTCCTGTGAAGTTTTGTGACGGCTCCGTGAAAATGTGTGGCGTGGCGGCCTAAACTTTGGCATCAAGGGAACTGGCTGCTGCATCACGACAACACGCCCTGTCACATGTCCTTCCTCACCAGGCCCTTTTTGGCAAAAAACAACATGGCGATTGTATCCCACCCACTGTACTCGCCAGATTTGGCACCTTCCGACTTCACGCTATTTCCAAAACTGAAACTCAAGTTGAAAGGCTGTCGGTTCGACAATCTAGAGAGGGTTCAAGAAGCATCACTGGCAGTGATAAACACCCTCAAAGAACAGGACTTCCACAAAACGTTTTACCAGTGGCAGAAGTGCTGGGACCGGTGTGTACATGCGGATTGGAACTACTCCCGAGGGTGATGGTGACCACTACTCCGAAGGTAAGGTTTCAACAGATGGCAGCACCAGTCCTGAAAATTTTGGATAGTACCTCGTATACTGTTGTACTGATGAGCAGCTTATTTATTAATGGTATATTCAGTAACAAATGTACTAAAACTGGTGTACTACACAAATTTTACTATCAAAACAATACCTTAATTGCTCTCCATTGATCTACTACTTCATGGCAGTTGTTTCATAATGTGCTGACAATGGGAATGCTATTGTAGGTAATTGATATAGGCAAATAAATGAGTAACAGATGGAAGCAAGACTAATAAATTGAATTACTCTACTTTTGTGAACATTCATTGAATACTATTTTGAGATTGTAGACCAAATTTAAGTGCCAGCAATGCAAGAAGGAAGCGAGCTGCTACTTCCACAGTAGGTAAATAACTGAAGTAGAGCTAGTGGGCGTTTGTAAACTAAAAATGTGTACTCAACCTATACTAATGTACAGAAGCAGAAATATACAGGGTGTCAGAGAAAAAGAAGTTTGGGAATTATGCTGTTTTAGTAGATATTGGAAGTAAAAGAAAACGTATCTCTAAGGCCACTCTAAGGGTTCAATTAAAACTTGTATGTGTCAATATCTGAATGTTTGGAAGAAAAGTTTTTACTGGATCACAGAAAATGATAATGAAGCTAGGAAATAACAAGGTTACTATCAAGAGGTTGAATATGGCACACCATTTAAAACAATAACTGGAGACTAGAATGAGGATGCTCAATAAAGAATACTATGATATGCCTTCATTGTCCTAATTATGATATGACAACTCCACAATAAAAGTGAATAACATTTCCGCAAAATGAAAACATGTTAACCTTATTAGGCAATTTATTCCTAAATTAAATTTAAATCTTTTACAAAACATGAATTATTGCAATTCTGAAAGAATATTTACAGTTTAAACGAAGTAACAATAGAAACTAGAAGCTCTGCCTTTCTACACCCAGCTCTCCTTCATTCCACAGATGATAAAAGAGAGGAATTATGTGTTCTCTGTTTGTTGCCAAATTTATCCCTGAGACTCCCCCCCCCCCCCCCACCTCCTCTTTTTTTTTTATCTAAGCACACAGAATAAACACTACAATTCTGCCAAACATATCCACAGCCTAAAATATCTGGTAGCTCCTGTAAAAATTAAATCTGAAATGGTTTTAAATATCCATATGTGTCACACTACTGACAAGAACATGACTTTTTCCAGTATAATGGCAGTTGTTATATTTGACACAAAGGTATTGAAGGCTTTGTTCCTTGCTAGTGTGGATATAAGGTATATGTAACAAACTGTCCCTTACCACTCAAACAATGTGATAAATATGTCTGTGAAGATATGGAAGGCAGATAAATTAGTGTCTTACCTTGTGAAGAAGTGCCTGGAGGAGTTTCTGTATTTCCTTGTAATGGCTGGCCGCCGATGCCTATTGAAACACAAAAACACAGGTTATTTCAGAAATTTCAATACATTTTTGCATAGCATTAAAAAGAAATACATTACACTCCCGATTATTCGAGGTAACATGAAGGAGAAGACACACAAATAACCAATAACATAAATAAACGAAATATTTTCAAACTGCATTCTTTGTTCAAAAGTTTATTCAAGTTCTGAGCATGGGCACTGGAGACCTGTTTATTTCTTAAAATAGTCTGTGATGTTGGTCTGTTTCTGAGAGGAGTTCACATTTTTTCAGACGGAATTTCGAATTTTTCTTGCAGCAATAATGTCACTGCTCTGAAACCCTCTCTGGCCCATATAACCTAGAAAAGTATCAAAACATTGCAATGCAGTACAATGACTGGCAAGGTCACTGTCTTCATACCCACTTTCACATTCACTGTTCTCTTCTTTGTTTCGTTGTGAAGTAGTGGTCGCAATTTCGGTATAACTCGTGTACTGGAAGCCACTTCACATGTGGTAATCTTCAGCCAGTCAGCCAAGTTTTCTTCATTGAGATCTTCAAAACCATTTAAACCTGTTCCCAGATTCATTATTTGTGACATTTGTCATTTCTCTCCCATTTAAACCATGAAAATCATTTTCTTAAATATCTCAAAGAATTTCCCCCCGTGATTGAACTGATTTATGTGGCTTGACTTCCTGCCGAGCATCAGATATCCAGCCTATGGCAATTAGAAATGTCAACTACTTCGAGAAAGTCACCAAATCATCCTCATCAACAAACATTCTTTGTAGGTCAGCCCAGTTGTGCCATTTTACTGATGCAATTGTCCACTGGCTGTGTAACAACAGTCACATTAGGAGGTGAAAACTTAATTACAATGACCATAATCACCACTTAGTTTTACACCCCTTCTCAAATCTTCCAATTAATTATTAAGTTTTGTTTACTGTCAACACGTTTCTCGATCATATCTTTTACAAATTTCTTTCAACTTGCTCCACTGACACTAACACACTGATTAACATCAGAAAGCTGAGTTTGTTTTCAATTTACACAGAACAGACTGGCTGATAACAATGGAAACGGTACTCTATTGTCACGAGATGTATTGTTTATTGTTATTTGCCACAGAATAAATATTGCACTTTTGTTAAGGGACGAATGATCCACAAACTTGAATAATCTGCAAACCAGATAATACACAAACAAATAATAGGCAGTGTCTTCAAAAGGACATGAGAAAACACCATAAAAAATTGGTAAGACAAATAACTGAGAAGCATCAAAGTATGAAGAAACCGACACAGAAATTTATGCTGCAGACACTACATGTAGTCTGTTAAGATAGCAGACAACACAATAGTTAAGAACAGCAAGAAAATTTTGCAAGCAGTCCAAGACGTCTTTAAAGGTTTATAATGCCAAATGAGGTGTTTAAAGCCATTTACATGGTGCTAACCACAAGTTCTCGGAATGCATGTGTAGCTGGTGAAGTCTAGCTAGTACAACGAAATACCGCCAGTTGGTATCTCACAAGTTCTTGGAAAGTATGTGAAGCTGGTGAGGTCTACCTAGTACGATGAAATACCGCCAGCTAGTACTTCGCACTCCCTTTGAGTGTGGCTTTTTGCTACATGGTCACGTTTAGTTTTTACGTGCATTTCGTCATTCTCGTGTGTTGCCCATCTTCCAAGATTAACAATGGTGGGTGTCTGGGAACAGCGTGTGTGCATATGCTTTTGATTTCAGACTTAGAAAAACCATTACATACACACAACATGTTGAAACAAGCATTTATGGAAGACACCATAGGTCACAGTCAAACTTAGAAATGTTTTAAACATTTCCTAAATGGCAGAACATCATTTAACGATTATAGCAATTCAGGACCGGCAATACTCCTGAAAATGTCACTGCTGTTTGGAATACGGTTCTTGAAGATCTTAGGTAGACCATCCAGGCGGTATGTAATGTAGTGGGGCTGTGATAAGAGGATTTTGTCTGACAAAACTTTAACCACTAATGGAAAAAAAACTAATAGACGGAATTTGAAAATAAGCCTGAATTATTTTATAATACTAAAATTA
Organism: Schistocerca nitens; assembly: GCF_023898315.1. NCBI lineage: Eukaryota > Metazoa > Arthropoda > Insecta > Orthoptera > Acrididae > Schistocerca > Schistocerca nitens. The sequence goes on from NC_064617.1 coordinate 886,131,791, forward strand.
TGTATAATCATCACTTCAAAAAGAAAATAGCAAAAAAATTAACAATGGTATCACAGGATGAGCTTCTGTCAAGGGCAGCTAAAGACAACAACTGGAAGGATAGCAAAAGAAATAAACAGATAAGTAAAAACTTTTGAAGTGCCTCGAATGGAAATATTAGTTAATATCTGTGACCACTCAAAATCTAAGGACTGCTCAACAACTATCTGAAAAATGGTTGCTAATAATTATCAGCAGAGACAAAGACAGTCAAATGGATCAGAAAATACACTGATTCCAAGAGATAAGAGAAGTCCGAGCCAAAGACGCAATGGGAGCTGGGCAAAGGACATCAAAATCATGCAAGAGGGACATGGTTGTGTGTAGCTGAAGACCACAACACGCTGACCAGTATGGGTAGAGCTTTTACGCAGTTGTAGATGTTAAATGACTGATAATAATACTGACTTTCAAAATATACAAAAATTTCTGCCACATATACAGCAAGGAAAATACAATTGATTGTTTTCCCTAGAGGACTTCTGCAATAAATGTATGCTCTCAGTTTTTGTTATGTATTAAATCCTTCCTTAAGAAAATATGCTGGACCCCTCGAAAACCCAAATTGAGGTCAATTGACTGCTAAGGTTTTTATTGCATTTTAAGCTTTTGTCTTATAAAATGTAATGATACTTAATATTCATTGTGTGTAATATTACTTTTATGCAAACACATTTTTATTTGAACCTGCTAAATTTCATTTTTATGTTACACCATATAAAAATTAAGTGACACTATGTTAGAAATTCATAAAACTGTTTACATTTTTAGTGTTATTGTTTTACAACATATAACAATAGATGACTTCTGTTATTATCTTAGAGTTTCTTAGCTATCCATTAGTTATACTTTTATCCTGTAACAAATAAGTAATGTTTTACTAGACACATCTATATGGAGAACTCTGTATATTCTGAGAATCTCGACTGCGTTTTTTTTTTTGCATATCTTTACATATGAGTCGCATGCAATTTTTTTTACATTTACAACAATTATCTCTAATTTAGTTTTTATTGCACAATCAAACTTTGCAAGTTTTTCATTTAGCACCTTTAGATGTTCCTTATACTCTCTCAGCAGCCAAAATGAATGGAGTCTGGAATTGCTGAGGGTGACAATTCCTGATTGTTATCACTAATTCTTCTGCAGGTTTCTTTATAATAGACTGTCGAGAGGTGGTAGAGCCAGTTATCTGCTTGCACAAGGTGTGGGCAATGATCACACCACATCTACAATGTAAAGGAAAACATACACAGGGCAGCACCTCATCATGGCTCTTATGCTATATTTGTGTGGTATTTGATATTCCGCATCCACGCCAAATTTGGCACTGTTATAAAAATTGACTGTTTCTGGAGTTCCCTTTTCTGCACCCTCCTGAACTGCTACAGCTGAGTGCATAGACTTAAGAATAAGCACATTTTTATTAGTCTTCCCTCTGCAATACGTTAGAATAATGTCATCAGTCTTGTATCCTGGTTTTTCAGCTCTTTCAACAGCTTGAGAGAAGTGAAGAAGCTGTCTAATGTAACATTTCTCCCCTTTTGTATGTAAGGTACTACGAGCCACAGCATAATATGTTCTCCCAGATCTCCACAGATCTCAATTCACGTTGTCCCAAATGTGGGAAACCATTTATAACATATCCAACATTATGGCTGTGAGCAGTCAATCCTTTTCAGTATCAGAAAGACCACGACCACGATAGAAATCTATTACAGTTATCTGTCGACATGTTAGTGACAATGGACAAGCAAAAACTTTCACATACTACACAGTATGAAGTTCGTCATTGCTGGCTAACAAAAGTGACAAATAAACCAGGTTAAATAAATTTCTGTGGGAAGTGGTCAACTGACTGCCTTTGGCAACAAATAGTAAATGTTAACTCTCTTTTTAAATTTGTGTTACAAAGCAAAAAATTAAGGCAAATTAAACCTCCTCTAAAACAGTTATGTCACATAACTAAACAAACAGACTATTTTAAACACAGAAGAAACTGCATCTCAGAATTTAAAAATTGGTCGACTGATATCCACCAGGTGTTTTAGTGTTAACACATTTCGAACAGTTTGGTACATTCTAGCATTACTTTAAGGCTACACTGTTGATTCTGCAAGACCATTATGAGGACAACAATGAGAATGCTGAAAAAGTGAGAGATTTCTACCAAATAAATTAACAAACGACAGAGCTGATGACCCTTGGTACCCAAAACAGGTCAGAACACTGTTGGAGAAACAACAAGAAAAACATGCCAAATTTAAACAAATGTGAAATCTCCAAGACTGGTGACCTTTCACACAAGCTCGTAATTTAGTGTGGGCATCAATGCAAGATGCTTACAATAGTTTCCACAAAGAAATTCAGTCTCGAAACCTGGCAGAAAATCCAAAGGGATTCTGGTCATGTGTAAAGTACGCTAGCAGCAAGACAAAGACAATGCCTCCTCTGCACGATAGCAATAGAAATACTATTGATGACAGTTTTGCAAAAGCAGAGCAGCTAAACACAGCCTTTTGAAATTACTTTACAAAAGAAGACGAAGTAAATATGCCAACATTCAAATCGAGAACAGCTTCCAGCACGAGTTACTTAGAAGTACATATCCTCAGAATCACCTAATAAAAACCAGTCTTCTGGTCCACAGTGAATACCAATTGGTTCCTTTCAGAGTATGCCGATGCAATAGTCCCATACTTAACAATCATACACAACTGCTCACTTGACGAAAGATCCATACTCAAAGCCTGGAAAGTTGCACATATCACACCAATATTCAAGAAAGCTAGTACGAGTAACCCACTAAATTACATGTCCTTATCACTAACATCAATATGCAGCACAATTTTGGAACATATACTGTCTTCAAACATTATGAATTACCTCAAAGAGAATGGTCTATTGACACACATTCAACACAGAGTTAGAAAACAGTTCTTGTGAAACACAACTAGCACTTTACACACACAAAATGTTGAGAGCTACTGACAAGGGATTTCAAACTGATTCCGTATTTCTAGATTTCCAAAATGCTTTTGACACTGAACCACACAAGCAGCTTGTAGAGAAATTGTGTGCTTATGGAATATCATCTCAGTTATGTGACTGGATTTGTGATTTCCTGTCAGAGAGGTCACAGTTCGTAGTAACTGACAAAAAGTCATTTCTGGCATTCCCCAAGGTAGTGGTATAGGTTCCCTGCTGTTCCTTATCTATATAAACAATTTAGGATACAATCTGAGTAGTTGTCTTGTCTGCAGACGATGCTGTCCTTTATTGTCTAGTAAGGCCATCAAAAGCTCTGAGCAAATTGCAAAACAATTTAGAAAAGATAGCTGAATGGTGCAAAAACTGGTAACTAACCCCAAATAATGAAAAGTGTGAGGTAATCCATATAGGTGCTAAAATGAATCCGTTAAACTTTGGTTACACGATAAATCACTCTAATCTGAAAACCATAAATTTGACTAAATACCTAGGAATTACAATTACGAGCAATTTAAATTCGAAAGAACATGCAGAAAATGTTGTGGGGAAGGCAAACCAAAAACTGCATTTTATTGGCAGAACACTTAAAAAATGCAACAGGTCTACTAAAGAGACTGCCTACACTATGCCTGTCCGTTCTCTGTTGAGTGTGGTCTGGGATCCTTACCAGATAGGATTAATGGAGTACATCGAGAAAGGTCAAAGAAGATCAGGACATTTTGTATTATTGAGCAATAGGGGACAGAGTGTCACTGACATGATACAGGATTTGGGGTGGACATCATTAAAAGAAGGGTGTTTTTTGTTGCGGTGGAATCTTCTCACGAAATTTCAGTCACCAACTTTCTCCTTTGTGTGCATAACTATTTTGTTGATGCCGACCTACATATGGAGGAACAGTCATTACATTAAAATAAGGGAAATAAGAGTTCGCATGGAAAGATATAGGTGTTCTTTTTTCCACGTGCTGTTCGAGAGTGGACTAATAAAAAATTATTAAGGTGGTGGTTGGATGAACCCTCTGCCAGGCACTTAAGTCTGATTTGCAGAGTATCCATGTAGATGCGCAATGTGCAGAGCACATGATGCGTTGATTTATATTTTAATTCAATTATGGGAATATTCAACAGTCACATAAGGTTATCTCCCCACCCCACCCCCAGGTGCTATTATATGCCTGTAAACTTCATGTGGTTTACCTAATAAAGGTATGGTAGTTGCTGACTGTCATATGTTCTTAGGAACTGGCACTAAAAGCACAAAATGGTGAGGTAATTAACAGTCATTATGTCAAATAACCCACGATGAAGGAAATAGTGTACAATTTTCTAAAGGAAACAGTGTACTATTTTCTACAGTCACATTTCAATTGCATAAAGGTCCCAGTGATGTCCCCTTCAAGGAACCTGATATTTGGAGCAGGCCTGAAGGGACACAGTGTTGCAGGCAACATGTGATGACTGGACTACAGGTTTTTACATTTGGCTGTTTCAGGGACATCATTTTGGTCTCTAATCTGCTCACATAACATCTACTTTAAGGCAATGATTTCAAGGTGGAGAAAAACATGATTGGCTATGTCTGCGAAGGGGTAGCCAGAAGAAACCAGCTTTCACCACTTGCCAGCACATAAGATAGTGTGCACTCTGTATTTACTGCTGGTGACTCGTAGACAGAAATCAGAACGAAAGCATGATACAGTTTTTCGTGTTACATTCTAGGAACAGAGAGATTGTCATCCATGTGTAAGAGGCTGCCACGATGTAGTGTTAGAGTGAATGGCAATCTGAGGAGAAAAGTGTTATTAGTATCAGGTTAGTTTGCGAGTGGCAGTGGAGTTCACTTCAAATGGAGATCGACAGAGAATGATTGCTCTGTTATGAAGTCCCTGCTGGCTGCAAGTTAGCTGGTGAGAAGTTATTAAACAAATTTGTTTTATGAACTGAATATTATACTGGAAGGTCCCAGGTTGAATGCAAGTAGTGGCACAAGTAAAGGTACCACAATGCAAAGCCAGCTGACGACCAGACCAGGGCAGCAGCACTACAGTCTTTCCACGCGAGAAGCGGGAGGGCAGGCAGTACCACCACACACAGCAGTGTCACACACGTGTCAGTACACCACACTGAACTAAGACCCCACTTTGAAAAAGAACAGAAACATGACATCTCATCTCTGCCATTCACAATGCTTCACTGGCAGTATCCGTAAAATTATCTTCCTCTGTGATGTTACTATCTTCATCAGCTGTATCTATCAATTCATTGCCTGTGTTTCAATAGCAGAAGATACTGTTGAGTCCATGGCAGCCAATTTTATTATATTTTCAGTTTCCTCGTTCGTCAAAATATCTCTCCTCACCATATAGCGGAGATGCTGAGTCGCAGATAGTCACAACAAAAAGTCTGTCAGAAATAAAGCTTTTGGCCATTAAGGCCTTCGTCAACAACAGATGTAGACACACACTGTGAGTTAACGAGCATTTCGCTCTCATTTAAATATATGACTGAAAGAGTCATCCTACAGGAATTGTGAAAGGAACCCTGTCGTCCAGAACCATGTGCCACAAAAGGGTGGAGATTCACCAAGAGATGGGGAAACTCACAGGAATCTATTGTCTACTGAGGCCTAAGTGCTGTAGTGTGTGAGTGAGACAGACAAGAACCTACACCATAGGGAAACCCAGTAGAAGGCGTTTGTGGCCAGGGAGACATAGCAGTGTTAGATATGGTGGTCCTAAGGTCAGCCATAAAGTGAAACATTTGTGAAAACTATTTAATTCTGTAGTAATTCATGGAATGAAGCAACAGTAATTTTAATCTGCCATCCTTCATACATTTTCAGGGTGATCCCAATAAAACTTGAATATTGATCATATTTATAACAGTTTAGTATTTACTGTTAAAGTGAAATTAACACGTTTTGTAGCAAAGAGCTGAATGCTAAAATCTGAAAGCTTTGGCCAATGATCGACATTTCATATAGAAGTGCATCATTAAAATGACAAATGTTGTAAATATTAACCCTGTAACATCATTTGTTCAAAAGATATAGTAAATTTAAATTATCAGTATTTTCAGTTAAGCATAAGGTCATCATTTTCTCCAGACAAAACACATTGAACGATGACAGCATGACACCTTATTGAATCATTACGTAATAGAATATTTGTTGTGAAGTTTAGTGCATTATAGTTACTTTTGTTCTTTATTTATTTATCAAAGAGCACACTTGTGCAAGACTACTGGCCATGACATTCAAAGTTAAGAGGGAAATTGTACTGGTTTTATGTAAAAGAATTTAACAATGAATATTACTGTTATTTTATTTAGAATGTGAAAGTGGTCATGCTTTGATTATTTAAATATGTTAAAATGTAAAATAATGTAGAATAAGCTGTAGCCACTCAGATGGATGGCTTCATGAAAGGAAACTGCAGTAATCAGTAGAGCGAGTATGTTCAGCGTGCGGGAAGAGCGGCCGGGGACAGAGACAGTGCTGATGCAGACATGAAAGCGGACAGTTCGGCTGGAGATCAAAGGGTACAGGTCGGGTGCAGACGCGAAAGAGGACAGTTGGTCTTTAGGCAGCTAGGAAATGAAACGACTTAGAAAATTTGGCATTGTGTGGTGGCACGGGCCTTAAGTCTCTGAGCGGTGAGCAGCCGCGTGCCTGGTGTGAACTCTTAACTTTTCGCGTAGATAACTTGTATTTCACTATGAGATTGTGAATGATCGAATTGTGTCAAATGGATATATATGCTCGAGTGTAGCAGTAACTCTAAATACAACCACTTGAGCTATTAGTTTGTTTTCTGAATAAACATTATTCTAACCAAATCGCAACTGTGTGGCGTATATCATTTATGGGTTGTTAATTTAGTTCCCGATATTATTATTACTGTTACTATATGTTTGGTTAACTTCACATTTCGCAAACTTGCCATCATCCAGACAATTTAACCTAAGGATCACAAGTGTCTAATTTAGGTCGTGTACTGCGAAACGTGCGGTTCAACCCCTAGACGAGTCTGAGCCAAGACATTTCGACGAAGAGAAACCGCATGTGAGCCCAAACATCTCTGGGATTTAGCTCACAACACACACACACACACACACACAAGACTGCTGTCTCAGGCAACTGAAACCACACTGCGAGCAAGCAGCACCAGTGCGTGACGGGAGTGGTGACTGGGTGGGGGTAAGGAGGATGCTGGGGCAGGGAGGGGGAGGGATAGTATGGTGGGGGTGGCGGACAGTGAAGTGCTGCAGGTCAGATGGAGGGCCGGGGAGATGTGGGGAGGGGAGGGGGGAGTAGCAGTAAAGGAGAGAAGTAAAAAGACGGAGTGTGATGGTAATGGAAATGAGCATTTGGCGTCATTGGGCGGGAGGCCCCTTGCGGGGCAGGTCCGACCACCTTGGTGCAGGTCTTATTACATTCGACGTCACATTGGGTGACCTGCACGACAGAAGGGGATGAAATGATGATGAAGACAGCTCAACACCCAGTCCCTGAGCGGAGAAAAGCCCCGACCCAGCCAGGAATCGAACCCGGGCCCATAGGACGGCAATCCGTCACGCTGACCACTCAGCTATCGGGGCGGACAGTGTAATGGTGGAATGATGGCTGTGTACTGCTGGAATGGGATCAGGGAAGGGGCTGGATGGGTGAGGACAGTGGCTAACACAGGTTGGGGCCAGGAGGGTTATGGGAATGCGAGACGTATTGCAGGGAAAGTTCCCACCTGCGCAATTCAGAAAAGCTTGTGATGGTGGGAAGGATCCAGATGGCACAGGCTGTGAAGCAGTCATTGAAATGTAGGCTGTCATGTTTGGCAACATGTTCAGCAACAGGGTGGTCCACTTGTTCCTTGGCCAGTTTGTCGGTGGCCATTCATGCGGACAGACAGCTTGTTGGTTGTCATGTCCACATAAGACTGCAGCACAGTGGTTGCAGCTTAGCTTGTAGATCACATGACTGGATTCACAGGTAGCCCTGTTTATGTTGGGATAGGTGATGTTTGTGACCAGACTGGAGTAGGTGGTGATGGGAGGATGTATGGAACAGGTCTTAAATTTAGGTCTATTACAGGGGTATGACAACCAAGAAGCTGCCTGTCCACATGAATGGCCACCAATGAACAGTGGCCAAGAAACACGTGGACCACCCTGATGCTGAACACGCTGCCAAACATGACAGCCTTCATTTCAATGACTGCTTCACAGCCTGTGCCATGTGGATCCTTCCCAACAGCACCAGCTTTTCTGAATTGCGCCAGTTGCCAGTCCCATCATGCACTGGTGCTGCTGCTCGCAGTGTGGTTTCAGTTGCCTGAGACTGCAGGTTGTGTGTGTGTGTGTGTGTGTGTGTGTGTGTGTGTGTATACACACACACATCTATTGTTGACGAAGGCCTTAATGGCCGAAAGCTTTATTTCTAGCAGTCTTTTTGTTGTGCCTATCTGCGACTCAGCAACTCCGCTATGTTGTGAGTAGCAACTTTCCTTTTCATAATACTGTTACATTCCATCCTGGATTTTCCGTTGTTTGGAAGTATCTCTCCTCCCATAGTCGTCACTCACTTATTCGATGTGACATATGGCTTTTCTCGTCTGAACCCATGGCAGTGAAATTCAATCTCAGAGCCAGAATAGCAGGCTGCCCTCGTGGTCTAGACTTCACTGTTTTTTGCTCATATTGTGGAGGTTCCAGTTTCAATTACTGGTGGCTGCCTCGGATCTTTCTAAAGTGATTAGGTACGAAATGAGGTCCATTGTGCCTCGCGAGGCCAAACAAAAAGCTGCTCAAATATAAAAGCAATGAAACTAGCTCAAAAGTCAACAAAACATCATCAAATCTACGGATTTGTATCGAGCTGGATGATACACAAAGTTTTTTATAAGAAAACAAAAGAATTAGCCATTTTTTATTCAGCTATGAGAATCGAGGTGTTTGACGGGATACAACTACACAACTTATTCTTTGCAAGATTCCAAACCAGTTCAATAGGAATCAGGTCTAGATGGTACAGCAGCCATAGGAGTGTAACCAATTCCTCACAAAAATTTTGTCAGTTGAATGAATGGGAGAAGGTTTGTGCTATGAAACTTCCTGGCAGATTAAAACTGTGTGCCGGACCGAGACTCGAACTCGGGACCTTTGCCTTTCGCGGCCAAGTGCTCTACCATCTTGAGCTACCCAAACACAACTCATGCCCCATCCTCACAGCTTTACTTCCACCAGTACCTCATCTCCTACCTTTCAAACTTCACAGAAGTTCTCCTGCGAACCTTGCAGAACTAGTACTGGCAGAAGTAAAGCTGTGAGGATGGGGTGTGAGTCGTGCTTGGGTATCTCAGATGGTTAGACCACTTGCCCGCAAAAGGCAAAGGTCCCGAGTTAGAGTCTCGATCCGGCACACAGTTTTAATCTGCCAGGAAGTTTCATATCAGCACACACTCCACTGCGGAGTGAAAATCTCATTCTGGAAACATCCCCCAGGCTGTGGCTAAGCCATGTCTCCACATATCCTTTCTTCCAGGAGTGCTAGTTCTGCAAGGTACGCAGGAGAGCTTCTGTGAAGTTTGGAAAGTAGGATATGAGGTACTGGCGGAAGTAAAGCTGTGAGGATGGGGCGTGAGTCCTGCTTGTGTAGCTCAGATGGTAGAGCACTTGCCCGTGAAAGGCAAAGGTCGCAAGCTTGGGTGTCGGTCCAGCACACAGTTTTAATCTGCCAGGAAGTTTCATATCAGCGCACACTCCGCTGCTGAGTGAAAATCTCATTCAAGGTTTGTGCTCCTCAATTAATGCCGAAAGTTAGGCTTTCTTTGTCTCTGCATATATCTGAAGCAAACTCTGTCCTTTCCTGTGTGATAGTCCGCAGGTTTACTGTGTTAGTCCGCAGGTTTACTGTGCTGCACAGCAGAAATGACCACAAAGTGAAACCCACAACACAACCTGTATGTACAATTTATTTAGGTGTGTTTACACTGAAGTTTGCAACATGCTTCAAGCAATATTTCTGGTAACTACTGGGTGACCAATTTTTGCAACAAGTTGCAAACATGTTTCAAACATGGAAACAGCTATCCATGGCAATGTCGGTAAATATCAAAGGAAACAAGTTTTCCAGCCAGCTATCACATATCACAACCGTATGGTGCTAGTGTTTCTGCTTTGGTTTTACTGCTCTGTGATCCATTTACATTTGTGATTGTGTTGACTATTGTTTTTGTTATTGAAATGGAGTGGATGAGACAACTAGTGTTGCAATTAATATCTATGTATGAGGAAGTAGAATGCTTGCGGAATGTAGGAATGTAAGGAGTTCCAATTATAAGAACCAAACAGAAAACAGGACTCACTAGACAAAATTGCTGCTGCATTTCACAACATTAGCAGTTATGCAGAAAAGAAGATTAGATCGCCAGCTGTACAATACCAGCAGGGGAAGGAAAAAATTAAGGACAGTAAAAAGTCGGGTAGTGCCGCTGAAACAATGTACAGTGCGACATTTCGTTTAGCACTGCAGTGCAGCATTTTTCAGCTGGCACAACTCTCCGAGTTCGGCAAAATCGTGCTGTCAGAGCTGTTAAACCTTTGTTATTTGTTCATGGTATGAGGGACATAGCAGGTCCAGTGGCTGTTTGTACATAAAGAGGCAGTCTAGCGATCTATCATCGCAATCCTTTATAATGAATCGAAATGACAGGACAGGGATGAGAATTCTCAGTTCACATTAGTAACACATTTGCTATGAAACAACAAGACAATACCATGTAGACGGAATTTAAAGATTTAATTGACAATGAAAGAGCATAAAATTACAATGATTGACAGATGTGATTCATTGTTCAGTACGTCAAGAAGCTCATTGTACTAAATTTGCAGGTATACAGCATCTGGAGAAATTGTAAAATTTCTGAAGCCGCACACATTCCGTTGTCAGCTGCAACAGTTTTCAATGGAATTGAATGAAGAGTATGGAGACTTCATGCTACTGCAAAGTACGTTGATTAAGTCAAGTGGCATGTCCAGAATGATTTTTCAGTTTAAAACTTACTTTGTTGAATTTATTAAGGAAAATTAGTGTAGAAACGAAAATTAGAACATCATGAATGGAGTGCAAACTTCGCATTTAAAGTGGACTTGACTACGCACTGCACACACAGTAAGACATTACAAGGTAATTTCTTTCCGATTTGATGGGGATACATTTAAAAATAAAATCGCATAGTAGAAGGGACACATTCTGATAAAGATAGTCGAGTTGCCTAAGCTCACTGGCATTACCGAAAACACGAGGTTCGAAAAATTGATTGTGACCTTGAAAGAAATACAAGGATAGTTTTATAAAGATTTTGAGGACATTGTCAATCTTACACCTGTTTCCGAGCTGTTTTTGAGACCGTTTGCTGTTTCAGACGAAAGCGCCCCTGTGCATGTACAAATGTAACTGACTGACCTGTACAGTAATTTTCGTTTTAATGGCAAACCTTTTGCACTAAAACTGTTCGAGGGCATCTAATTTCTTTCCTTACATAGTCTCCAAGACGAGGCTATGAGAGTGCTACGATATTTTGATCCAACATATTTGTGTGAAATCAAACAATGGGAAATCAAGGATGGAATGTAACAATATTTTGAAGGGGATAGTTGCTATTCACCATATAGTGAAGGTGCTCAGTTGCAGTGGCTTCAGCTGCCACAGATAGTGGTCATGTGTATGTGAGTTGCATTTGTGTGTGTGTGTGTGTGTGTGTGTGTATTTCTGACAAAGACCTTGTTGGCTGGAAGGTTATTTTGTGCCTATCTGCAACTCCGCATCTCCCTTATATGGTGAGTAACAACTATCCTTTTCATAACATTGTTACATTTGTGTGAAAGATCTTTTTTCGATTATGAAACTAAATAAGTCACGATTACGTAGCAACTTGAATGTGAAACTATGTGAAATTATCTGAGTGTATGGTGACAATTTGTACAGATAAAAATTATGTCTTCAGCGTGTCAAAAATAAATAAATAATATTGAAAATTAATATTGTTTGTGAAATGTGAAATAATGAAAATTAATACTGTTTGTGAAATGTGAAATATAAAACCAAGTCATATACACTATGACTGCACAGCTATTTAAATGCTGTGTGTTCACTTTGTTCCCCTCTTCTCCCTCCTTGCGCTCAGACAGCGTGGCGTGGCAGGGATGGAAGTATGTGAAACAATACCGAGCGCTTTGGCACTCGAGCCCAGGCATGGCCCATACGCTAAAATCTTGGCTGCCCTTGATGTACAAGAACTACAAGAAACAATGTTTACACTGGACACAGAGATATGTAAATGTATGCTTGCTAATCTTTATTTGTATTCTATACTGTATTTTCAGTCACTGGTATCTGAATTATATATCAATTCACGTTTTGAATGATTTTTCCTTAGAAGAGGAAGCAGTAGAAGTTGAATGACAAGGTCCTTCTAAATCAGCTCCTCCTCCATAACAGCAGAAAACAGTGGGCAGAAGACCAGATAGCTTAATTACTGCTTGTGATATTAGCTAGTGTAATGAAGAAGGAAGTAGAGGGGAAAATACAAAGAAAAAGATGCGTGTGATGCACATGCAATGTATGTTGCATTCAAATTACGAAAATTCTCACCACTCCAGAGGGCAGTTACACAGAACAAAATGAGTATAAAGTGCTTTTTGAAGCAGAAATTCAGTTGTACAGAAGTACAACGACATCAGTGAGTGTGCATGTGGGAGGAGCATCAACAGGTAGAGATTCTCCTTTCACTATCACAGTTAGTAATGGTGTCAAAATAAACGTAATTGACAATATTCAATCAAGTATTTACATCAGCGAAATTTTTTTCATTCTGTTACTATTACATTTGCATAAACCAATGCTCTTTAAACTTCACACACTACCTGTGATATGGCTTGATTCAAAATGTAAAATAAATGTGCTACGCTCTGACACGAATCTCCAATTGGGAAAAAAAATTTGAAGGATCATAAAACTCCTGTAGCAGGTTACTTGTGCCACTTATTCTATGGCATGTTTTTGACCATCAATGGCAATTATGCCTTTCTCTTTGTCTGCTTAAATTTTTCAGCATTAACAGTACAATTCCACATATCAATATAGCTTCCTTGTTGCTAGACATAGCGTAGCAGATGATGCAAATGCTCTACGAGTAATGAAGACGCACAGTAAGTGAGTACACGGTGAGAAATGTTTGCCGCCACATTGAACAGGGACCTAAACAAGGAACAATGTTGCAAATACCACTACAAACATAATTTCAACAAAAACATGCTGCAAACTTTAGTGTAAATGCAGCTTTAGGCAATAATCCTCAAACACTGTTACTTTCCCAATGTTTATTTATTTAAAGTATAATTTGTATGAATTCACATTTCATCCAAACAAACCACTGGTCTCTAATTCTGATGTTTCATTTACTGTATTTATACAAGTCTTCTGCAACTATGTTCTCTAGTTTGTACATGTCTAAAGAAAGGAAAAAAATATTTTTATTATTTTTTGCCAGACAAAATTTGGTGTTTTCCCTCAAATTCTGTGTTGCTTTTGCAAGAGTCAGTGTTTGTTGCCAAAGTCGGTCTTGATTTTTGCCAAATTCGGTGCTATTTTCACCATCACACCAAAGTTCAATACAATGGTACTGAAATGTTAAAAGATTTTACATGAACCTCAGCCTTGAGGAGCTTGGAAGTCAAAACACAATTTTTAAACTTTCAACAACTATCAGTTACGAACATTAGTAAATTGTCGTCCTCAGATTTATGACACTCTTACCGCGAAAATTACATATTTTTCGATATCTCATAAAAATTGCTGATTTTGCATTATTTTGCTAACAACTGAAATTTTGGATCAAGGCAGTCAAATAGATGCAGAATTACTTGATTTCTGAAAAGCATAAAAATTAGATCATATGGGGTGTCTACATCTATATCTACATCAATACTCCAATGCCACTGTAAGGTGTGTGTGCCAGGATATCCTGTACCACTACATGTCATGTCCCCTCCTGTCCCTTGTTCCCTCCAGGGATTCCCATTTGAGCACCTGCAGCATCTCCATAACACTTACATTTTGTTCAAACCTACTGGTAACAAATCTAACAGCCCTCCTCTAAATTGCTTCGATGTCGTCCTTCAATCCGATCTGGTACGGATCCCAAATACTCGAGCAGTACTCAAGGATAGGTCGCACCTGCGTCCTATATGTGGTCTCCTTTACAGTTGAATCATTCTTTCCTAAATTCTCCCAATAAACTGAAGTCGCTCATTTATGCTACCCTTCCACAGTTTTCACATGCTTGTTCCTCCTCATATTGCTTGCAACATTACGCCTGGATATTTAAACAACTTGACTGTGTCAAGCTAGACATTAGTAATATTGTATCGAAACATTACAGGTTTATCCTATCTACTCATCTGGATTAACTTACATTTTTCCACATTCAGGGCTAGCTGCCATTCATCACTCCAACAAGAAATTTTGTCTTAGCTCTTGTTGTATCTTCCTACAGTCACTCAACTTCAAGACATTACCGTAGACCATGGCATCATCAGCAAACAACGTCAGATTGCTGCCCAACCTGTCCACCAAATCATTTATGTATACGGAGAACAACAGCGGTCCTATCACATTTCCCTGGAGCACTCCTGACGCTTCTCTTGTCTCTGATGAACACTCGCCGTTGAGGACAGCACACTGGGTTCTATTATTTAATAAATCTTCAAGCCACTTACATATCTGTGAACTTATTCCATATGCTCATACTATCGTTAACAGCCTGCAATGGGGCACCATGCAAAATCTACAAATACGGAATCTGCCCACTGCTCTTCATCCATATTTCTCAGTATGTCACGGGATCAAAGGGCAAGCTGAGTTGCGCACGGGCAATGCTTTCTAAAACCATGCTGATTTGTGGATGTAAGCTTCTCAGCCTCAAGACAGTTTATTATATTTGAACTGGGAATGTGTTAAAGGATTATGCAGCAAACCGAAGGTCTGTAATTTTGTGGGTCCGTTCTTTTACCTTTCTTATATACTGGAGTCACCTATGCTTTTTTCCAGTCACTTGGGCTTTGTGCTGCCCAGGAGATTCATGACAAATGCAAGCTAGGTAAGGGGCCAATGCTGTAGAGTACTCACTGTAAAATCGAACGAGGATTCCATCCAGACCTGGTGATTAATTTGTTTTCAAATCTTTCAGTTGATTCTCTACGCCAGGTATGCTTATTTCTATGTCGTCCATACGGGAGTTGGTCTGATGGTCAAATGACGGTATATTTATATATGGTTCTCCTGCGTGAATGATTTTTTGAATGTGAAATTTAAAACTTCAGCTTTCATTTTGCTATCTTCAACAGCACACCAGACTGGTCAACAAACGAGGGACTGAATGGAAGCCTTAGACCCACTTAGCGATTTTAAATATCACCAGAATTTGCTCGGTTTCTCTGAGAGATCTTTTGCTAAGGTGTGATGGTGGTAGTTGCTGTATGCTTTGCACATCGATCTTTTCACAGATGCCTGAATCTCTCCTGACCTTCGCTTGTGCATCTTCCCTTTTGAACCTAGAGTGCAACAGCCTCTGCTTCCTTAACATCTTACGAATTTCATTATTAAACCACTGTGGGTCTTTTCCATTCTTTATCCACCTACTAGGCACATAACTCTCCAGACCACGATGTACAATCTGCTTAAACTTTGTCCATAGTTCCTCTATGTCCATCTTATTGGTACTAAGTGATGCCAGTTCACCGTCCAAGGAAGATGTTAGTAACTTCTTATCTGCTCTTATCTAGCAGAAACGCTTTCCTTGCCTTGACTGATTTATTAACTTTCGTAATAATAGTTGCTATAATGACATCATGTTCGCTAATCCCCATTTCTATATTGACATTGTTGACAGGGTCCAGCCTATTTGTAGCTACAATTGTCTGTGGGCTGCCGTGCTAGCTCCTAAAGACAATTTTTAGAAAACGTGCCAAAAAAGTATTTCGTATGACTGTCTGCTGTACCCCATGCAACGAATCCAGGGACATCCCAGTCTATAATCGGTAGGGATCAAGTGAAATTTGTGACTGGACTGAGGTCACTTTTGGTAGGGAAAACACAGCACTTTATCTTCGATGGAGAGTCACAGTCAGATGCAGAAGTAACTTTGGGTGTAACCCAGGGAAGTGTATTGTAGACCCTTGCTGTTCACGCTGTATATTAATGATCTTGCAGACAGAACTAATACCAACCTCAGTCTTTTTGCAGACGGGTGCTGTTATCTATAATGAAGCACAGTTTGAAAGAAGCTGCAAAAATATTTTGTCAGATCTCTATAAGATTTCAAAGCGGTGAAAAGATTGGCAACTTGTTTGAAATGCTCAGAAATATTGAATTGTGCACTTCACAAAATGGAAAAACATAGTGTCCAAATGATTATAAATCAATGAGTCACTACTGGAATAGGCCAACTCATACAAATACATGGGTGTAACACTTAGCAGAGACATGAAATGCAATGATCACATAGGCTCAGTCATGGGTAAAGCAGGGAGCGGACTTGATTTATTGGTAGAATATGGAGGAAATGCAATCAGTCAACCAAGGAGATGGCTTACAAATCACTTGAGTGACCCATCCTAGAATATTGCTCAAGTGTATAAGACCTGTACCAAATATGAATAGCAGGGGGATACTGAATGTAAACAGAGCAGGTCAGCACAAATGGTCACAGATTTGCCTGACCTGGAGAAGAGTGTAACACAGACACTGAAAGAACTGAATGGACACACACTTTTAAGATAAATGTAAACTATTCCAAGAAAGCCTGCATACAAAGTTTCAAGGAGCAGCTTAAAATGATAACTCTAGGAATGTATTACAACCCCCTATATATTGCTCACATAGCGATTATTAGGACAAGATTAAAATAATTACAGCACGGACAGAGGCATTCAATCAAGCATTCTTCACGCATTCCAGATGCGCATGGAACAGAAAGAAACCCTATTAATTAGTATCTTCTGCTATGCACTTTGTGGCGGTTTGGAGAGTATGGGTGTAGATGTAGATGTAATTTCACATTATTTTTTGTGTTATCATTTTTGTGAAATTTTCCTGTCTCTACAAGACTTGTTTATCCTGGCACTTTTTAAAACCAAATTCTGTAGATGGAATGGTTTTTCCCCGAGTTTCTTCACTGACCTAGGATTAGAATCATGTGTGACAACAGCTGTGAGATTTTTGCCGAGTTAGTATTTCCTTGTACGATTCAAATCATAGCAGAAATTTCCACCTACTATCACTTTATCCAAACCATCCACTCACTCAGTATATTTATAGTATTCATTTTGCATCTTCTTCATTGGAGCAGATACCTAAATCCGATCCAGCTTTGTGCACTGCGCGTTGAAGAGCTCAAGTCCCGAAACTATCTTGTATAAAGATTTAGACTTGTGTGTCTCCTGTAATTTGCACACCTATTTGCTTAACATTTGCGTCTCATTTCATCACCTTCTCTGCTGGCATTATCACACTTTTCTCCTTCTCTCATCATCTGTAATATTAATTATGTTAACAACAAGCCTGCCCATGAAGACGTCTACTGCAATCAATTTTCATGCTTCTGTTGTGAGGTTACAATGCAAGCTGCCTAGAATTGGAGCACAGTTGTATGTTTTGACATTGCAGAGTTTCCCTCTATGGCTGTAACTACAGTTTGCTAAGTAATAATACCTCACCAGATAAACAACCTTTCAGTAGAACATCTGCAACCGAACATTACAGTAGAGACTGAAAATACTGCTTCAGTTGTAAGGTTTTTTATTTTTCAATGCTTAGACCATGACCAGTTTTGAGCTATTATATGCCCATCATCAGGTGTAGTACTGAAAATAAACTAGAAACCGAAGCTAAACATTGAGAAATGGAAAGCTTAAGCAGTATTTTTCAACCTCAAATCACCAGATAGGCAAGGTGCTGGAGCCACTGGCAGGCACATAAATCAGTCTATGCTGCAGCTAGGACAAATCAGGTTAAAATCAGGTTGTGTGTGTGTGTGTGTGTGTGTGTGTGTGTGTGCGTGCGTGCGTGCGTGCGTGTGTGCACGCGCACCAAACTTTGCACACCATGCACTCAGATGATGACTGAGGTGGGCAATTCTGTGGGAATTTGCTGTAACTAGTACCAACCCTCGGTTCAGAACCAAATACCAATCAGAATAGAGAACTGAAGTGGAAATTTAAGACCTCTCAGATTACTGAGCAGCAGCATCATTATGAGAGCACTTCATCTCCCATAGTGGCAGCCAACAGGTGAGCAGAAAGGTGCTGACCAGCTCTGGAGCACAGAATGCCGAGTGTCATAAGGCAAATAAAACAAGTCAACAGCATTCAGGACAGAACAGTAACCTTTTTATGTCTGAGGTTCTTCCTACATGAAAATAAAATTTGATAAAGGAATAGGAATTTCCACAAAAAAGCTTGAAACGAGGAAGACAGAAAAAACAAATGGTAAATGTGAAATGGAACGCAGACAGGCAAACATATCCCTTTAAAACTTAATGAAGTTTTCTCTGGGGGTATGGTGATGATTTTGGGTACATAAAACTCAACATTATTGTTAATAGCACTGTTACTGGAAGACCAATGAGGAAAGTGGTTGAAAACTCGAAAACTGATACCATAAAATCTTCCTCAAATGCCAACTCACTAAGGTCTAATACACTCTCACATACTTATACACTTTCATTTCCTTACACACAAAACCCAAGGTTTCACAATTAGTGTTGAAATATACGAGGGTCGTCCACAAAGTACGTTCAGTTTGGTTATATAAAACAAATGTGTACAGATACAGAAAAAATATTTACTGTACAAAAATCTACAACTAAACTACTTTTCTACATAGTGTGGTACAAGTTTTTGTATGCCTTCTTCATAGAAGGTTGCCGCCTGCGTATTGTGCACAGCACAATTTCTTAATGGTCTCGCAGTAACCATGTGCATTGATTGATTGGCCTCGTGGTATCAATCAGCAAAATGCCTTTTCTGTTCCAAAAAACGGTGCACGTGGCTTTTCGAGATGTCAAGATTTGTTTAGACTTAACCTTCATTGGGGATGCAGTGTCCCTCCATTCCATTGATTGCCGTTTTGTTTCAGGGGTTTCATACGATAGCCAAGTTTCATCCCCTGTGATTATCCGAGAAAGAAAACCATCACCTTCTTCATTGTAGCATGTCAAAAACTGAAGTGCAGTGCCCATCCATTGTTTTTTGTGTTGTTTGGTAAGAATTTTGGGTACTCAACGTGATCAAAGTTTTCGAAATTTCAGTTTTTCAGTAACAATTACATGAATTAGTGATCGTGATATTTGCGGAACTTCCATAGCCAGGGCACTAAGTGTAAACCTACGGTTGCACTTAATCTTCTCTTCAATTGTGTGAACTAGTTCATCATTAACCACAGACGGGCGTCCACTTCGTTCTTCATCGTTCACTTGATCATGTCCTTCATTGAACAGTCTGACCCATCATCTAACCGTTGAATCACTCATAGCATTTTGTCCGTAAACCTCGCAGATTTGTTGATGAACTTTCTTTGGTTTAACTTTCTTTGCATTTAGAAAATGAATCACAGATCTGATTTCACACGCAGCGGCATTTTCAATAACGGCTGACATTATAAAGAAGCACCACAAAGCACATGTCAGCAGCAGCGATCTGAATATGGCGTACATGTCTTCTCTTTGAGTAAGAGTAACTGCCGCGCATGCTCAGAACTTCGATCGTAGTGCTGCTGCGGGTAGAAATAGAAATGGAACTTACTTTGTGGATGACCCTCATAAATGCACAAACAAATGAAACTACAACAGTAATTGAAGAATTTGTGATTATTTGTGTAAATAATGGATGAACTAGCCACATTGAGGTCATACTAAAATCTCCTGGTTAACAATTTAAAAAGACACAACACGGAACTTTAAAACTCATACCACGGGGACAAGAAGACAGTGCCGCAAAGGCTGGAGTGCATCCAAATTGCGGAGAACCTTGCAGCATTTCAGTTTATCACCAAAATGCAAGAAAATTCATTATACACAGCAAGGAGAGTTCACTGTGGTTTAATTAACATACGAGACCCTATCATAGGATTTACAACACACTATTCTGGTCACAGACATCAGACGTACTCACGCAACAAAGTCTACACACGAGCATAGTCAGCTGGACTACCACTGTCAATATGGATCTGATGCCACTAGATTGTGGAGAGACGCACAACAATGAAGAGTAGTACACTGCTCTTTTTCCGTTTAGAGCTACAGCCCACTCTGTTTAAGGATCTGGACAAGGCTTCCAGTAGTGGTCGAATACACTACAGCATGTTGCAGGACGTTAACAGCTAGCCAATAGAAGTACTCCTCACAAATTTTCACCAATTTTTTTTTAAATTTAAAAAATGTAAATGGACACTAAGGCTTGATTACAACAAGCAAGTTCAAACATGTCAGATGTAGTAGTTAGTTCAGCTGAGATGACAAAACTTGAAAAGGATAGTAGGAAGCACGGAGAGCTAAATCAGATCGATCTTACGATTGAAGATGTGAACAACAACACATTTGTCGACTTCCGTAAAGTGCCTCACTGTCGCACAGCAAACAAAATAGAGTGATAGGACCACTCTTCACAATACATGTAAGAGACTAGAGACCAGATATTTATGTCATTACATATTATTTTTCTTCATACTTTCACACACAAAAATGTAAATTTTCACAAATTATGTTGCCAGCATTGATATATGAGGACTATCCACAAAGTAACAGACATTTTGGCCTACTGCAGCAGCGGGTTGGCATACAGCCATCATCTCGGTGCCATAACATTCTTACACCAAGTATACAGTAGTGGTAGTGTGTAGTCTGTCTCTGCTACTTTGCTTTCTGTGATGTGTCAAAACGTATGCAACTACAGAAAATCCTGCCACTTAGAGGTGCATTCTGTGATTAGATTTTTGTTGGCAAAAAACTGCAAACCAACAGAAATTTATCATGACCTAGGTGATATGTACAGAAAAGGAATAATGAGTTACAGCCAAGTGAGGCAATGGTGCACTGATTTTAAAAATGGTCGTACCAATATTCATGATGAGGAGCACAGTGGTAGGACTAGCCTTATGACCAACAAACTGGTGATGAAAATCAAAAACAAAATTTGTGAAAATCATTATTTCACCATTACAGAACTTTCAAAACATTTTCCCCACGTTTCACGGAGTTTGGTGTATGGAATTGTGGTGGAGAAGCTCGGTTACCAGAGATTTTGAGCTAGGTGGGCTCCCAAAACACCAAAAGAAGACCACAAAAACAGAGATTGACTGCATCACTGACCTTCCTCAAAGATTACGATAAAAATGATAACTAAGTCATAAATTGCATCGTAACTGGGGATGAGACTCGGGTGAAGCATGTCAGTTGTGAGACAAAAAGGTGGGTGACCTAATGGGGATACAAAAATTCTCAGAAGAAACAGAGGAAGTGTTTGCTAGCACTGTCAGCAAGCGTGATCACAGCTATTGTGTTTTGGGACTCTAAGGGAGTGATTCTCGTTGATTTGTTTGAACACAATAGAACAATTAACTCAGAGAGGTATTACCAAACACTGACAAAGTTAAGGCTGGCAATACAAAACAAATGTTGGGGAAAACCTACTTCAAAAGCTTTGCCTTTTATGACAACACGTCCAAACACAGGCAGCTCCTATGAGATTTTGGCTGGGAGATGTTCGATCATCCACCATACAGCCAAGATTTTGCACTGAGTGACTACCACCTCTTCCCAGCAATAAAGAGGTGCCTCGCTACATAATGCTTTGATATTGACGCCGAACTGCGTGCCGGTATAAATCAGTGGTTGCAATCGAGGGCTTTTATACGACAACAGTATTGAGAAACTATTGCCACGGTATGATATGTGCCTCAATTTTGAATGGCAATTATCAACAAAAATTTGGGTTTTTCATACAGTTATTGTCATTTGGGACATCAAGTGAAATTTGTGACTGGACTGAGATTTTTTGGTAAGGTGGATGCAGCATGTTATATTCGATGGGGAGTCACTGTCAGATGTAGACAAACTTCTGGTGTGCCCCAGGGAGGTGTGTTGGGACCCTTGCTGTTCATGTTGTATATTATAGGGTGTACACGCAGATTTAAAAAAAAAAAAAAACACACACGCGGATTTCCTGGTTAAAAATGCACTTTCTCCCAGGTGAAAACACACTTTTTCCCCGTTAGCTGACAGTATATTTTCTCTCGGAACTGTATAACTTATCAGTCCTTTTAACGGTTATGGTTTATACACAGGCGCAGAATTTCCCGGCACTTTGGAAAACGAAACTCAGGGAAAAAGGACATCATTTGGAAAGATCTTTGATGTGCAGCAACATGTACACTGCATATTTTCGTATTACGAAAGTATAAATTTGAATTCCAACACCGCGTGTTACTTTCCAAAGCATTGAAATCAAGAATGTGATGCTCTTTTGTAAGCGTCATAGCCCATGTTACGTGAACTCGCCAGCCGATGACTGGATATTCAGAGCTGAGGACACATGATGTAGTCAGCCAATAGCAACATCACTGTTAAGGGGACCAAACAGTGGTTCAGGTCGAAAAAAAATCTATTTTCGGTTTTCATCATATTTCAATATGATTAAGGTTTTATTAAAGTATTCTGAAAAGGATTTTGCCGAAAAAACTTTTTTTTTCAAACATTTAAAGAGCATTTTCCTACCACGTGTGTTTATGTGCCACGCCCACTTTTCTGCATGTATTTTAGATCTTTATATCCCCTACATTGCACGTTAAGGTCCCCCCCCCCCCTCCCGAGTGTGCGAGTGTGTTGGCTATCCTTGGAATGCAACAGTCGGTATTCTTTTGTTTCTGCTATTTGTAAACAACACGCTTTCAAACACGAGGTTAGTTTTGTTCAAGTGCGATTGCGAGTAGTTGTTATACTTACGTTTGCAGTGCTTGTTTACGTGTGTTTATTGGAGATGACAAAACGTAAAGGTATTTTCAAGAAACGTCAATTTAGAGAAAACAAGTTTACAAAGCTTTCTGTACAAGAGGTTATGTCACCTGGCAATGATGTTTCCAATTGTAATTCTTCAACAAGTATATCATCAAAGAAGCTCTCACCACTTCAAGAGTTACAATGAATTTACTGTAAGTGACAAGAGGTGCAGTGACATTGTTATAAATTTGAGAATATTATCAGATGTAATTTCTAAATTTGTACAATATAGACAGTGTGATGAGTCAAATTTGTGAGCGTGCCAGTGGGAGAAACGGCCTAGCAATTGCTTTGGATTTAATTTGCACTAAATGCTCAGCTGTGATTTCATTTATGAGTTCTTCAAAACCAGATGCAAGTGGCCCTTATGAATTCAATACTAGATTAGTTTATGCCTTACGATCCATTGGCAAGGGCATGGCTGCAGGGAGAACATTTTGTTCAGTGATGAACTTACATCAACCACCAAATAAATTTGAAAAACTGACTGCAATATTAGAGAAAGCTGTATGTGAGGTCAGTGAGGAAAGCATGAGAATGGCTGCTAGGGAAGCAGTGGAAGAAAATGATGGCTGTTCGGATATTGCAGTTGCACTTGATGGAAGTTGGCAGAAAAGAGGTCATAGGCCTACGTCTCTGAATGGAGTAGTGACTGTCACAAATAATGACACCGGTAAAGTGTTGGATGTGGAAATAATGTCGAAATATTGCTAATGTTGTAAAGTCAATGATCATATATACACAATTATCACAATGTACACCAAGAAGGAGTTGTGAGTGATAAACAGAAGTTGGTAAAGAACACAACTGTGTGGCTAATTTTAGAGGAACAAGTGGTGGTATGGAAGTTCATGGAGTACAACAAATATTTCATCACTCCGTAGAAACAAGAGGCGTACCGTACACCAAATATTTGGGCGATGGTGACAGTAAGGCATACAACAATGTCGTGAACTCTAAGCCATTTGGAGATGCCATTATTAACAAAATAGAATGTGTAGACCATGTTCAAAAATGTTTGGGAACAAGGCTGAGAAAACTAACTGTTGATATGAGAGGAAAAAAATTAGATGATGTAAAATTGTTGACCGGACAGGATCGGTTAACTAAAATTGAAATAGAAAACTTGCAGGTATACTATGTGCAGGAATTAGGAAAAATAAAGAAAATCTAGAGGCAATGAAGAGAGATGTTTGAGCCATACTCTTCCATAAGTTCTCTACTGATGACAAGCCTTCTCATGGATTGTGTCCATCAGGAGAAAATTGGTGATGCAAATAAAATAGCGCTCAGGCAACTGGAGAATCTTATTCTCACCAGCATTCTCTTCTTGCTGCTGTTATTACAGCAATAAAACCTATTTTCAGAGACTTGGCTCATCCTGACCTTCTAAGGAAAGGGCAGACACAGATCCCAAATGAATGTTTCAACAGCATAATTTGGAACCGCCTTCCTAAAACTGTATTTGTAGGCAAGCATACAATGAAACTAGGAGTTCATGATGCTGTTATTACATTCAATTGTGGTAATATTGGAAAGTATTGGGTACTGAAAAAGCTGGGAATTAATCCTGGTGAAAATATGATCACTGGGCTGCAACACTGCGATAAAATGAGGATAGTTGATGCAGACCGGTCTACATCAAATATGGCCAAGAAAGCAAGACAAACATCCAGGAAGGTGAAAAAGAAGCTGGAAGACCTGCTAGAGGCCAAAGAAGGGCCATCATATGCAGCAGGACAGTTTTAATTAACTGTAAGTAACAATTTTCAAAAATTTTTTCTTTAAAGTCAATTTCCACGCAAACTAAAATTTTCAGTACATATGCCCCATTATATCAGAAACTAACATAGATAAATGAATGAAATTTTCAGAGACTCTGCATAACATAAAAAGCCACCTCTACCTCTGGTACTACATTCATTAATATTCCCCCATTACGAAGTTCACAAAAAATAATTTGTGCAGAAATACTTTTTGTTAATAAATTTAAAAAAGTATTTCTGAAAAACTATAAAATGGATAAAGTAGATTTTAGTACAGTTGACTCTATTAGCATCATGTAACATACAGTAAAAATATTAAGGTCCTGCATCAAATAGTTTTTTTCCAGAAATGGGTCAAATACCTGTCTGAATTAACATGGGTTAGACAGGCACAGTGTGGTCCCCTTAAATAGCACGAATACACAAACAGGAAAAGTTAATTGTTTAAATTAATATACATAGTGTTGCTACAAGAAAATCAAAGCTTTCTCATATAATATTGGTCTCTAAGGTTAATACGCTGCAAGAAAAGCTAAGTTTTCACACATAATGTTGGTCTTTTATGCGCATATTACGCTTTAAGATATATCTCACAAATGTGCCAGTAAAACTTTTAATAACGACATAAATGTCCGATTTCCTGGGCTCAAAATTTTTCTAAATGGGTCGACATCAAAGAGTTGATTTTTAAATGAGAGTCAAACACTCTGTGATTTAAGAAATTCGTCGTACATTCTCGCACATAGTTCAACTTGCATAAAAGGAAATTTACTTTAAAAGTAACACTTTTCAAACTACCATTCGCAATATTTTCGCGCCACCTGTTAGAAATAGATTCATTTCAGCAGTTGCCAGAGAACACCAGATAACAGGCTCCATCGCGCTAGCACAGCTACGATGACGTAGGAGGCCCGTATGTTTGTATCTTACATTATGTCATAAAAGAAACAAGACATCAGAGGATACTCCAAGAGCATCGGAATTTTGTGACCCCTACTAAAATGTGCACATCTGGTCACCCCTTTCAATTAACCTTGCCAAATCTGTTTAACCACGCCGACCCTGCGATAACTGTGGGACTAAGGCACAAGTGGTGGAAGAAGAAGAAGAAGAAGAAGAAAATGTGCATATTTAAAGTGCACAATTGTACGTCCAGATTACCAATGAAGTAGGCCTCGACCGCCTCGACCTGATATTAAGCTTTTCAATGTGGTTTTCGGGATGTAAATTTTCTTGGACTACCAGTAATGTGTTATTTCAGGTTTGGTTCTTTATTATGGCATAATGCCACACGAGGTAGAAGATGAAAATGTGCACTTGAACTCCAACGAACAGTTAAAATTAATTAGCCCATAGTGTAGAATTAAACACTTTGTTTCAAATATACTGACTGCCTCAGCGGAAAAGATTAATGAAAGAAAATTTCTTTAGCAAAACGACAAAAATAACTTCATTATTCTGCAAAGCAGTTAATGCTTGATTGTCAGAAAGGTGGAAATAAAATAAAATCTGAAACTAATAACATATTTTAACCTTCCATAGTTATGTGAATGTATTTCAATTCATTTGATAGTTCCCGACCACAGAAATCTGTTTCGTTTTCATTTGACGTGAGAGCAGTAAACGAAGAGGAAACAGCAAAATCCCTAACGTGAACATGTGCAAACTACCCACTTCCCCACTATAACTCAGACTGCTCTGTGCATCAGCCTCGTATCTATGATATTTCCGAACCAGGGCAATACTAGATAGTGCCCCTACCCCCGGGAAATTTGCCAAAGTGCAGTGCCAGGCCTCTTCACACAGATTTTTAAAAAAACTACTTCAGAAAATTTGCACTCTTTATTCCCTATTAGCTAACGGCTTGCTGCTTTGTGTGACATAAAATTAAATATAGGACACATAAAACCAGAAAATACAAGAGACAAGCAAGACAATACACATTTCTTCAAACCTTAGCTCCTAGCATTTTTCTCTCTCTAATCTTGCTACAGCTTTACATGGTGTGCCTTCCTTTCTGCCAAAGTATCTATTACCTTATCAAAGTTCGTCAAACGTTTTGCTACATGAAAAATCCAAATGTCGTTGTCTAATACTAAAAAAGCTGTTAATACAAATAGGATCCAAGACTGGTGTGGTTTTTCAATCTGATTACGTCTATTTTCTCACAGTCTGCTAGATAAAACAAAACAGGCCTTTCTAAAACTGCAGCAATTGTAACACACACCAAATAAACGAGACTGCTTTGGCAAAAATGGGCATTTTCAAAACACCAGAGAATATAATTCACAAAGTACCAATATCAAATGCCTATTAGGCCTACTACAAGCAAAAAGCTTTATGTTAGGAAATAGTGTCACATTTCATTCATATGCTCCAATTTCTCAAGCATGAGATTGAAAAGTAGTAGTACGAAATTTTTATACGAATTTAGAATCGTCATATTCTTCCACAATTTGTGCGATATCCCTGTTCCTTCTCCTTTCTTGTTCTAACAAGCAGTCTTGTCATCATTAATTCAGTAACTACTCCTGCCAATGTCAAAGCTTATTCACCGGTTAATTTCACTAACTCTGCCAAAATCACCATTTTAGTTATCCTGCGATTATTCTCCGGTTAGGCGTTGTTACTATCAGTTTAATCAGTTTAATAAGTCACAGCTGCAAAATACTAACGCGAATTCTTTACAGACGAATGGAAAAACTGGTAGAAGCGGACCTTGGGGAAGATCAGTTTGGATTCCGTAGAAATGTTGGAACAAGTGAGGCAATACTGACCTTACGACTTATCTTAGAAGAAAGATTAAGAAAAGGCAAACCTACGTTTCTAGCATTTGTAGACTTAGAGAAAGCTTTTGACAACGTTAACTGGAATACTCTCTTTCAAATTCTGAAGGTGGCAGGGGTAAAATACAGGGATCGAAAGGCTATTTACAATTTGTACAGAAACCAGATGGCAGTTATAAGAGTCGAGGGGCATGAAAGGGAAGCAGTGGTTGGGAAGGGAGTGAGACAGGGTTGTAGCCTCTCCCCGATGTTATTCAATCTGTGAGACAGGGCTGTAGCCTCTCCCCGATGTTATTCAATCTGTATATTGAGCAAGCAGTAAAGGAAACAAAAGAAAAATTCAGAGTAGGTATTAAAATTCATGGAGAAGAAGTAAAAACTTTGAGGTTCGCCGATGACATTGTAATTCTGTCAGAGACAGCAAAGGACTTGGAAGAGCAGTTGAATGGAATGGACAGTGTCTTGAAAGGGGGATATAAGATGAACATCAACAAAAGCAAAACGAGGATAATGGAATGTAGTCAAATTAAATCGGGTGATGCTGAGGGGATTAAACTAGGAAATGAGACACTTAAAGTAGTAAAGGAGTTTTGCTATTTAGGGAGTAAAATAACTAATGATGGTCGAAGTAGAGAGGATATAAAATGTAGACTGGCAATGGCAAGGAAAGCGTTTCTCAAGAAGAGAAATTTGTTAACATCAAGTATAGATTTAAGTGTCGGGAAGTCATTTCTGAAAGTATTTGTATGGAGTGTAGCCATGTATGGAAGTGAAACATGGACGATAACTAGTTTGGACAAGAAGAGAATAGAAGCTTTCGAAATGTGGTGCTACAGAAGAATGCTGAAGATAAGATGGGTAGATCACGTAACTAACGAGGCGGTATTGAATAGGATTGGGGAGAAGAGAAGTTTGTGGCACAACTTGACAAGAAGAAGGGATCGGTTGGTAGGACATGTTTTGAGGCATCAAGGGATCACAAATTTAGCATTGGAGGGCAGCGTGGAGGGTAAAAATCGTAGAGGGAGACCAAGAGATGAATACACTACGCAGATTCAGAAGGATGTTGGTTGCAGTAGGTACTGGGAGATGAAGAAGCTTGCATAGGATAGAGTAGCATGGAGAGCTGCGTCAAACCAGTCTCAGGACTGAAGACCACAACAACAACAACAACATGGTCATACAACGTGTTTTCCGCGCTACTTCCAGAATATAACTTAAAGCAGCTGCTAGCCGGGGACTGTACAACTGGCCCTTACTAGTATAGCGATCTGATCAAAAATTTTCTGTCAAAATTTCATTTTCTTGGATACACCGAGAAGATAATACATAATCTTTCTTCCCTGTTATTCCTGTTACTCGTTTATTTCCACTCTGGTATTCTCAATCTATGGATTACGCTAGTAATTATAACAACGCTCATCATTCGCAAACCCAATCATCCACATAATCAGACAGCAGTTGGCATTCATCCATTCGGCTTTACTCCGCTCAGCTAGTATAGCCCCTTTTGATTGCAGGAAATTTTATTTCTAGATGCAATGAGGATTCCCCTGACAGAGACATCACGTACACTATGCACGCATCCACAAATCAACTTACGATTCATTCAGAAATCAAATAAGAATGTGTTCAAAAATGTTAAAAAACCGACAGGGATACGTTTCAAAGTCATATGATAATCGATAGACCAACATGCGCTGTATGCTAGGCGCTTTGTGAAACAAGGTTTTTTCCCCTCAAGAATATGAATTTGCCCCCACCCCACCCCCTCCTAGATCCCGGCCTGCTGCGCATGCATGAATCTGGCAGCTTGGGCGTGCCAGTAAAATTTTTCCCAGTAGCATCTCGCTGCTGGCAGCAACTGCTTACAAAAACAGCCACATTTCTGTAGCCAGAATCGGGAGAAGGTACTAATCAACTGCGCAGTCACACGATCCCGCTCGTAACTGCTGAAACAAATATGATGTAAACAGTTGTGATGTCACACTCATCGGAGGCAATTTGTTGTTACAAAGCATTGCATAGTCTTCCTAAAGCCTTTTGACACATTTTGCTGTTGGCAGATGCTTGTGTGAGCACTGTGTTACATTTCCTTTGCAATTTAAGTTTTATTTTTGTTTTTTCTCTTGATCATTATTTATTGCTGCAGTATTATTCTGCAGTAGTGGGATACAGTAATACCCTTAGTTAGAGTATTGGTTCTTACCAGTCAAAATTACAAAAATTTAGCTGAAAACAAAAACAAAAATTCCCGTAATTCTAAAAAATTCCTGGGTTTTTCCCGGTTTTCTCCCGGATTAAAAATTCCCAGATCTCCTGGTTGTCCTGGGTCGTATAAACCCTGTAGTAATGACCTTGTAGACAGTATTTAATGTAGCTTCAGACTTTCTGCAGATGATGCATATATCTATAATGAAGAGGTGGCTGAAAGAAGCTGTATAAATATTCAGTCAGATCTTGATAAAGTTTCAAAGTGGTGCAAAGATTGGTAACTTGCTTGAAATGTTCAGAAACGCAAAACTGTGCACTTCATAAGATGAAAAAACACAGTATCCTATGACTAGAATATCAATGAGTCACTGTTGGAATCAGCCAACTCGTACAAGTGCATGGATGTAACATTTTGCAGGGATATGAAATGGAATGATCACATAGGCTCAGTTGTTGGTTAAGTAGGTGGCAGACTGGTTTATTGGCAGAATACTAGGGATGTGCTATCATTCTACAAAGGTGATGCTAACAAATCACTCTTTCAACCTATTCTAGAATATTGCTCCAGTGTGTGGGACCTATATCAAACAAGACAGGGGATACTGAACGTTTGCAAAGAAGGGCAACACAAACGGTCATAACATTCTTTGACTCGTGGGAGAGAATTACAGAAATACTGAAGAAACTAAAGTGGCTGATTCGTGAAGACAGAAGTAAAATACCTTGAGAAAGTCTACTAACAGTTTCAAGAATCAGTTTTAAATGATGATTAAGAAAATCCTACAACCCCCTGTTATTGCTCACACAGGTATCATGAGGACAATATCAGATTAATTACAGGATGCACAGAGGCATTCAAACAGTCATTCTTCCCGTGCTCCATATGTGAATAGAACAAGAAGAAACCCTAATAACTGGTATAACTGGAAGTATCCTCTGTCAAGCACTTCATGGTGGTTTGCAGAGTATAGTTGTAGATGTGGATGTCAACTGTCTATTTTTTTTTATTTTTTGTTTTGTTTCAAAAGTCTGTTACTTTCTGGATAGCCCTCATATTTTATTTTACCGTTACATACTTTTTCGTACTTAACTATAATTATATATTTTTACATAGTTTCACTTTACACTACATAAAACTACATATTATTGCCTTTTACCCTCTTCAAGTTGCCTATCACTCTCAGTAGGCTGCAACCTTAGAAAAATGTCCAAACCCAGCCTACCATAAAAGATGAAGATAGAAAATAAATTATTTCTAAAATACCCTTTTTAGTGCAATAAAACATGTTTAATTGTATTTGGAGTTGGATTGTGAAGGAGATGCTTCTGCAAGACTCAACTTTCAGTCCTCAAAAGCAAAACCGATGCACTAACATAACTATGTATAGCATTATAGTAACCACTGATGGGTTATTAAAGGGGTTTGTGTGCTGTTGAGACTGGCAGAGGCGCAAACAAAAGACTACCGGTTCCAAGTTTTTTGACTGCGAACAACTTTTGCCAATTCAGAACTAGGGAACGTGTGTACTATGAAAAGTTTGCCAAACAGCACTTATTTAGAGTACACAGGTTTTTCTGTTCCATCAAAATTAAGACTCAGCTTATGGTGGGCAAAGATTTTACTACTTATGGACAGATTGTTTATGTCAAGCATGCAATAAACAGACTGGTTACTGTATTTAGTGCCAAATTCAGCAACATGCACGTGCGCACGCACGCACACACGCGCGCGCGCGCGCACACACACACACACACACACACACACACACACACACACACACACACACACACACAAAGCAAAGCCGTGCACTTGTGTAAAAAGCAGACCACCAAATTTTTCTGTATGTGCTTTGCTACAGTTACTGTGAAAATTCCATGGAACAAACTTCAATTGTCTGAATATTGTGTGGTACTACAGAAGGTATGCAGGCAACATATTCCTGGTGAGCTGACTTTAAAGAAAAAGTAATTAGATTTATGTTATCAAAAGACTCCAAAAAGGGTGTGCAGCTATATAAATAACTACCTCATACGGATAGCTGTTGATGAAACAATGGATGCATTGTGGACGTTTCACTGATTATCTCATTGTTGGGAAACACCTAGGGTGTTTACTGATCTCACTGTTTTGCCTTCAGTGCTGTGTGGAGGGAAGGCCTAATCTATAAACTTCTTTAACATACACTATGCAGAATGATAATGTGATTTGTTAACAGCTTTGCTACGTGATTAGAAATTGCCGGTAATTATTGGAAACAAACAAGATAAGTGGAAAGAGAAAGCTCAACAATGGATTGCCCCAACGATCAGTTCTCTCACTACATGTGTTCAATGGGTACCTGTCTAACCTCCCTGACGTAACAACCAGAAAATTCTGCTATGCCAATGACCTGACTCTTGTCATACTACAGAAGGAACTGAAGCAGACAGAAGGGATACTGACCAGTGAATTGTTTATGCGGGAGACTTGTATCAAAATCTGGAGGCTACATCTCAGTAAGAGCAAAACAGAAGTATCTTACTTCCATTTGAACAGTCATCTGGCAATTATGAACGTAAGTTCCAGAAGCAACGTTCATCATCATAATTAGAAACCATAGTATCTGTTCATCTTGGACCAAGCGAAAAATGTAAGTTAACGCAGATGAGTAGGTACAATACTCTGTAATGTTCAACAACATTACTAGTGGTGTGTTAGGAATAACATGACAAAGCGATATGAAACGGAAAGAGTATGTAAGGCTCGTAGTAGTGAATGTGAATGATCAACTTGGATTTATTGGGAGAATTCTAGAAAAAGTGTGATTCATCTGTAAAGGTGACCACATATAGGACACTAGTGCAACCCATTCTTGAATACTGCTGAAGTATTTGAGATCCACAACAGCTTATTTTAAAGGAAGACACTGAAGTAATAATTTAGAGCAATGCTGCTATTTTTGTTACCAGTAGGAACAATAAGCATGTAAGTACTACAGAGGTGCTTTATGAACTCAAATGGAAATCCTTGAGGCGGAGGTGATGTTCTTTTGTGAAACACTTTTGCAAGTCATTTTTCTCTTGCTCCATTTGTGAGTGAAACAACAAGGGGATGACTAGTAGAAAACAAGGTACGCCCCACCATACACCATATGGTGGCTTGTGGAATATTTATGTAGATTCACACACTGTCCTTCACACAGCAGCTTCTGAATCTAGCTCAGAAACTAAAGAGTTGTGACAACATCCTCATGAGTATGAGGAGGGAATTACCTGAGGATCCCGTGTTCTTTAGCCTTGGGTTTGTTGTACTCAGGTGCCAAGTATTGTACATCTGTCTGGATGAAAAGCCATCATTCAAAGCTTGCTGACACCATACTGAATTCTACCATGTGCATAAAATTTGTTACTATCAGATCTACCCAAGTTCATTGGCTTCTGCTGTTAACAGACATTATGCCAGTTCATTCAGGCAGATCTACTGTTCTTACGAGGAACTTAACAAGATCTCCAGTAATTATAATCTACCCACACAAATGAACCTGCTACTTTTAAATCTTCAAAGGCTACAGTCACAAAATCCTACTCAGCATGACATTTCTCACATGATAGCCAGAATGGAAACGTCAATGTAAGTAGAAACAGATCACCTGCATATCATCATCTCAAGGTGATGGGTTCCCAACTAGCTCTCACACGCCACACAGGGCCTAGACTGCCCTGAATCAAAACTGAATGGGCTGTGGCAGAAAAGATGTACATCCCAAATGAAACAAGCTGCATAATCCAAATTGGGACTGTGGAGCTCCATGCCAGGCTACACAGTAAACTGTCATTTACTACCAGATTCGAGCACATCACAGTCTTGAAGAAGATTTCCTGCTAGCAACACCACACATTATGCATGGACTGAAGAACTTGATATTCAGTTATGACACACATCTAAACTTATCAGTTCACTATTTCTCATTTCTATATATGAGTCTATAAGCATAAACTGTTGACAATTGTGTTTACTAGACACACAAAAAACAATGTTGGCAAACTCAATGGAGAAGATGCCTCAAAGCAATTACTGATTTCCTTCAAAGTGTCAGAACACACAAATCAGCCAACAAAAGCTTGGTTTGGAATGGAAGTCTTTAAAGTGCTGGACCGGAAGTAATTCAAGAAGACTAAGTTCTTGTTATGTATTCCAACTGCTCAGATCTACATGCTGAAGAATGCAACTGTCCTAAACATAGTCTATTCGTATTTAAAATACGCTTCACATGCCTGGCCCATGCACAGCAACATACTGCCGAATAAGTGCGTGGCAGCTGACTGGAAGTAAATAAAATAATTACAAAGATAGTGGTTCCCAAAACCCCACATTGTGTGCTGCTCTACAGAGAACTTCTACCGAATATAGTGTTGGCACCTGAACATGCCCTAATGAGGTTAGGGTACATGGACTGAAGCTGTTGATTTCTATAATGAAAGTTCACAAGCTATGAAATTTATGACTGATTCATTCCTAAGAGAATCCTCAGTTTCACTACAAGATGCACAAAATGCATTCACTGAACCTAAAATCAAAAATGCTCCTGTGTACATCCACAGCAACTTAGGCTTCCTTGGCAGCAGCATTGAAGAATCAGAAACTATGTACTGTGTTGTCTTTGCAGAAACAGTAAGAAATTCGGGCTACTTAATTCAACTACTATCTGCAATATCCTCAATAGGCGAGGAAAAGACACGTCAGCAGACATCTCTCCTGGAATATTTCATGTCCTAAAATTAACACCACTAACATCTTTTTAGGGCTCTAGAGGCGAAGTGAAGCCAGCTTCCCTTAAGAGAGAGAACCCTGACAGAAAATCATGCAGGTCGCGAAACCTAGAAGTGGCACCCCCATCACATGACAACTTGCACAGCACTTGTAACGCAGCTAGGTGATTATAAAATTACCGGCAAACTCACAAAAATCCTTGGATACAGAACTGGATCAACTGGTGAGAACCAGAAAATCTCAAAAGGACAAACAATTTGGCATTATGGATTATGTCTCTTTGGCAACAAGGAATGTTAGAGGATTGACCAACAAAGAGAGTGAGTTAAATCAAGTACTCAAAGAAAGGAAAGTAGACACTGCAATAATAACACAAATTAAGAAAAAACTAAAAGGAACGAAAGATTCGACAGGTTACTGGATGGTTTACAGTGGTGTCCCACGAAGAAAATAAGCTAATGCTTAAGTAGAAATATTAGTCAATGATAAATGGAGAGGAACGATTCATGAATACAGCTTCAGAAATGAAAGAAAAATGATAGATTTCAAATTCGAAGAGGTCATCTAACATTTAAAGTTGTCTACTGCCGAGAGGAGGGAAGGAAGGATAATATTGATACTTTTTACAATGATCTTCAGAAAGAAGTGAACAAAATCAACAAGATGGACCATGTTGTCATCACTGGCGGTTTTAAAGCGATAGTTGGAAATCTATCTATACCAGGAATAGTAGGACTATTTGGAGGAAAGACCCTCAATAATAACAGACATGAACTACGCCAGTTTGCCTCCTTCAACAATTTTAAAATTATTAACACATATTACAGAAAGAAAGACATACACAAGTTTACATGCAGTGCACATGGATTAAGGTCTGTGATTAATTACATATTAATTAATGATAAAATGAAGAATCACATGCAAGATGTGTTTACAGAGGAAGTGACATAGGCAGTGACCCTTCCTTTTAGGCAGTAAGATAACATTACTATCAAGACGGAAGAAGGCAAAGAAACTCCAAAAGAAGCCACAACAGGAGTTGTTCAAAGTATATCTCCTGTTGGAATACAGTATTTGAAAACTTTATCAATACAGACTCCAAGAAAAGCTTGATTCACTATAAGTCAATGAAGACATCGATACAGAATGGAATAATATCAAAACCTGCATCATTGAAGCAGTCTCAGAAGCACTTGGTAAAAGGAATGAAACGGATGGGAAAAAACCAACTCAGAATTTGCAACACAGCAATTAAAGAAGCCATTAAAGAAAAACAAATGGCTTATTTGAAGTTTATACAGACAAAAACATCAGAAAGCTGGGAAACACACAAAATAAAAAGGAATGCTGCAAAACAAATAGTGCGCAAAGCACACCGAGAGTCCTGAGACTCATTCATAAGGGTCCTAGAACACGAAGTACATGGTAGACAGCAATGTGCATACAAGGTCATGAAAGTCCTCAACAAGGAAGAAAAAGGACACTGAATATTATACCCAATGAACAATGGATTAATCATTATACCGATCTGTGGAGTATACAGAGGACAGAAGATGACAGTGAAGAAAGCATGTACAATGAAACAGTAGATCCAATTGCTATGGACGAACTACAAAAGGCTTTGAAAGGCATGAAGAACAGAAAAGCTACTTGAATAGATGGAATAAATGCAGAGCTAATTAAATATGGAGGGTTACCACTAGATAAAAGACTTTCACAATTAAATGAATGTTGGTCGAACTGCAAGGTCACAGTTGCTTGGTATACAGCAGAAGTAATCTCTCTTTTCAAAAAAGGGAAATGTAATGACTGTAAAAACTTTCACAGCATACATCTTCTAAACACTGGATTCAAATTATAATTAAAAATCATCAATAACTGCATGAAGAATATTACAGAAACTTATTTCTGAAGAACAAAATGGATTCAGATCAGGTAGTTCATGCACAGACAATGTGTTTGTAATTTAAAGCATCATAGAAAAACACAAGAGAATTTAATAAAGAAACCCATATGGGCTTTATCGAGCTTGAGAAGGCCTTTGACTTGTGAGACACGATAGCCTATGGAAGATTATGCCTTGAGTATGGATATCTTTATCGCCTAATAGAGGTAGTGAAAAGTTTTTACAAAACTACATGCACTGTAATAAACACAGGTAGGAATCAATTCGAAGAAATAATCATTAGACAATCTCTACAGTGACTTCATTCTTCGCAAATGGAAAATGTAAAGTAAACAAAGGAAGTGAGATAACTAATTAGGAATACCTGAATATACTTTTGTTTGCTGATAACATCATTATTATTTTAAAAAATAAAGGAGACCTCTAAAGATCAGTATATCAGCTGAACAAAATTTGCAAGAAGTACAACTTTAAAATTTCTAGTAACAAAACAAAAATATGGCATTCCGAGGAAAATATCCAGTCAGATCAAAAACTGTTTTGGATAATTTAGTTTTAGAACAAGTGGATAATAAGGTAGTATAGCAGGTTATGGTGTAATTCAGAAGTTTATTTCCGTTGAGATTGATGTTTTATGTTAAATATTTAACAAAATATTTTTGGCTCTGTAACTGACCTAAAGTTAAAATCTATGAGGGACTACACACAGCGAGGCCATGGCTCAAATAGAGCTCATATGAATGTAGCATGCAACGATCACGAAGATACAAAAAGACTCACACAAGATTAGCAATGAAGCTGCTTCAAACTGATTAAAACAACATCACCATTGACATTTCAATCTACCAATGTTCTCACCTGTAATTGGATCTGCTGCAAGTGCTGCCATGCTGAAGTTGAAGCTACCAGCAGAGGTAATGGAACCAAAGAGTTTGCTTTCAGCAGCAGAGAGATAGGAAGGTGGCTGTCCTTGAACACTGTCATGGTCATCTTGTTCGCCTTTGGTTTGCTGCTGGCGGGTCTCATCAGCCTGTTCTACAGAGTCAGTGCTGTTCTCCACATCTCCTCCTGTGCCACAATGTTCGGCAGGCTCCGACTTGACACCGTCCATCACATTCCTGCCATTTGGTGAGGGCGAAGTTTCGCGCTCGCCACCACCATTACCCTCTGCCTCCATCTTTATGTTTCCCTGGTGTGACTGCTTGCCAGAAGGAAAATTGGAAGTCGAGAAATCAGCTGGAGATGGTTGCTGCTGTTGGCTGGGGCATGGGGCTGTTTCGGTAGTGGGTTCAGAAGTGCGTGCCCGTTTGTTTGTTATCGGAATCTGTGACTGATCGGCCGATGGATCCTGTAAATTGTGGTGCTGATGATCTGGAGACATCCGCCTCTCCCGCCTCCCAAAACCTGTGATGGCACCGCCTCCGCCTGCCATGGCAGCTCTTCGCAGCAACTGGTTGACTGGAACACCGGTGGGAGTGGAGTGTACTGGTGGCGAGTGTGGAGAGGTGAAGAAAGTGTCATCCATGAGACTGTGGTGCAGGGCATTGCGTGGGAACGAGCTGTGTGGTGGAACTGGCACCTGCAGACATCATAACAGAAACAAATTGTACCTCACATAAAGTCCTTTCAAAGAACTATTAAACCATTAATACATTACATCACAAATTCATTAACTCGAATTATTTTTAATGAATATCTCATGCAGAAAAATTTAAATGTCAGGTGAAATGATGACTACAACTCATATTTTAAGTGAATTAGCCAACTATTAACCAATATTAATTTTAGTCGCCACATTTCAAATAGTGCAACTACTTTGGTTGGTAAAAGCATTTTAAGAAAGTTGAAACAAAACTGGAAATTATAATTAAAGATTTCAATTGTTACTCTCATTAAAGATTTCAATTGATACTCTCATCTTTTTTTTTTATCTTCCATTATTGGCACATTTTCCCCAGGCATGCTGTATTAATGTTACACTCCCCAATAATATTTTACCTGTTATTTGCTTCTCCGTCTCACAGCAATAGACTATCATGTTAGTATCCAAACAGAAGACACATTCTACTCTGACCACTCTTATAATGCAATTCTTAAGTCCAACTCTTTGTCTCTTTATTTAAGTTGGGGGGGAGGGGGGTGGGAAGCACAGCACGGTCGATGTTTGTTGTTCATACCTTCTTCACCTCGTAATCTTTCACTTTGGCAGCGGACTAAACACACTAGTAATCTCAAGATTTCTTTTATAAAATGCAAAATAATAATAATTACAGTAAGGTTAACTCAAATGAGATTATTAACTCACGATGTGTTTATAGACAGTCAAACTCGCATTACAAATTAACATAACTGTTATAAATCATCATGTTCTCCTGGCATTGTAGCTGCAAAACCAATCCTCTGGCATACAGCTGGGTGTGTATTCCTTAAACAATGCTTTGGTGCCGTAGTTCATTGATACAATTGGTGCTACTAATTGTTTTAGTAACAGCTGATGATGGAGGTGAGCTACGTCAACAAAATTCTGTTCCAATAAGACACTCACACTCAGCTGTATGCCTAAGAACTGGTTTCACAATATAACTATTAATTAGATCAGAAATTTCTTTAACAAAATTGCTTCCCACTAACATAACAAATGACTTTCATGATGAGGAAATTCCATTCCACATGTCGCAAATGTAAAATGGGAAATGATTTCGGTGGCTCTACAATAAGATATCTCCTCAACTTCCACCAAAATCATTGAGACTCTGTCAAAAAAAAAAAACTTCTCATACAAGAGAACTCAGGTGACAAAAGTCATTGGACAGTGATATGCACATATACAGATGGCAGTAGCATCATGTGTACAAGGTACAAAATAGCAGTGCATCAGTGGAGCTGCATTTGTACTTATGTGATTCATGTGAAAAGCTTTCCACCGTTATTATGGCCACATGACGACAATTAACAGAGTTTGAACACAGAATAGTAGTTGGTGCTAGATGCATGGGACATTCCATTCAGGAAATTGTTAGGAAATTCAACATTCCAAGATGCACAGCATCAAGAGTGTGCCAAGAATACCAAATTTCAGGCATTACCTCTCACCACGCACTATGCAGCGCCTGACAACCTTCGCTTGATGACCCAGAACAGCTGTGTTAGCATTCAGTTGTCAATGCAAACAAGACAAGCAACTCTGCATGAAATAACCACAGAAATCAATATGGGATGTACAGCGAACATATCCGTTAGGACAAAGCAGTGAAATTTGGCGTTAATGGGCTATGGCAGCATATGACCGATGTGAGTGCCTTTGCTAACAATAAGACATTGCCTGCAGCACCTCTCCTGTGCTCATGACCATATGGTCATATTGGATCCTAGACGATTGGGAAACTGTAGCCTGGTCAGATAAGTCCCAACTTAGGCTGTTAAAGAGCTAATGGTAGGGCTCAAGAGTGGCACAGATTGCACAAATCCATGGACACAAGCTGTCAACATGGCACTGTGCAAGCTGGTGGTGGTGTCTCTATAAGGGGTGTGGGCTGTGTTCACATGGAATGGACCGGATCCTCTGGTGCGAATGAACCGAACCTTGACTGGAAATGATTATGTTCAGCTACTTGAAGACCATCTGCAGCCATTAATGGACTTCATGTTCCTAAACAATGATGGAATTTATCAACTGAAGACATGAAGTCTGTAAATGAGTCTGCAATCATTTTATTTTTGGAATGTTTACTTTCACAAATCCATGAGCACGTACCATGAACTCACATGTTTAACTTGACAATGATTTTTTATCAGAATATTTTATCGATCTGAAGCCAAAACTGGTAATAAAGTGTAAAGAAATCTGTGTGATCAAGATGGACTTGTGAAAATAAAAGTGCCAATGATGGAATTGTCGGTGGATCACAATCATTCATGACTGGTGTGAACAAAACTCGGGAAAATTCGAGCAAATGATTTGGCCACTCAGATCACCCGACATGAATCCCTATGAACAATTATGGTACATAATCGAGAAATCAGTTTGTGCACAAAATACTGCACAGACAACACTTTCACAGTTATGGGTGGCTACAGAAGAAGTTATGGGTGGCTACAGGAGATGCATGGCTCAATAACTCTGCAGAGGACTTCCCACAACTTGCTGGGTACATGCCACATAGAGTTTCTACATTATGCTGGGAAATGGGAAGTCCGATGTGATATTAGGAGGTATTCCATTACTTTTATCATCTCAGTGTATTACTAACCTTCATATATTTTCCAATGATGATGATTATATTGTTTGGACAGAAGTGGATGACAGGCCTATCCTAAAGTTGGTTATCTCATTACAGGACTCAAAACATTTACAAATTATTTTAATCACAATAGTTGGTCATATTCTTTACTAAAAGGATCTGAATGCGAATAATCATGAACTTTTCAAGTTTCAATTGTAGTAAAAATATAACTTATTAGTTGCTGAAACAGAAGGAATGAAAGCGGAGAATAACACTACATAAATAATGACAACAAATGGGGTTAGGTAGGAAAGGGGAGAAAACAAAACAAAATGAGGTGATGTTATGCGTCTTCACACTGCAATTATAGCAGCAATGTAATGTTTTTGTTTCGCAGACTACTTACACATACAACTTTTTAAAAGCTTGACCTGTTAAGAACTGGCGGAGAACCATTAATTAAACATAGGAAGGCTTGTTGCATCAGACTACAACCAAAGAAGAATTATCTGCTATGGTGAATTCGTTTAAAAACAGTTATGGTAAAGATTTCAATGAAATTACGGACTTACCTCTTCTCTTTCATCTGCTTGCTGCGTAAGTCCACTAACTCTTAAAACTTCAGCTGTTTTTAGAAAGGAGCTGAGATTGCGCTGGTGCACATTTACTTCCCCATGGTAGATAAATTCAACAAGGGCATGGAGATCCGCAAATGCCACATCCTGGAGGACTATCACTGGGTGCTTGCAAGGAGTACTCTAGAAACAACAAAGCTATAGATGGAGTACTAGAAAAACTCCCATACTGACCATGAGATGATCAGCAGAAATCTGTTGATACAAGAATAGTGAAACAAGAGCTGTGTAACGGTGCCAGTCTTTCAAAAGTTACACTGCAAACAATGTGGTACATATAGTGTTCTTTCAATGCTATACACAAATTCACATATAAAATGATGGTGACTATCTGTACACAACAAATATGACATTTCTGAGCCAATAATTAATCATAACTCACACATAATGAAAAATTATTCCAGGTGACAGCTACTACAAATGAGTGTGTGGTACAAGTCTACATGCTAAAATGCCAGTTTCTGCTCATTATTTGTGTAGAAGTAGATGACCATATGTCGCATCCTTAAACCTAATAGCACTTTAGATTAAAAATTAATTTTCTTTACGGGCTGATAATATAAAGCAGTTGACCTTAAGATTAACACAGAATATGACCTCAGATCAAGACAACCTTGGAAATCTGCAGTGTATAAATGTTAATCCCGCAGATTATGTCTCCA
Source organism: Schistocerca nitens (assembly GCF_023898315.1). Classification (NCBI taxonomy): domain Eukaryota; kingdom Metazoa; phylum Arthropoda; class Insecta; order Orthoptera; family Acrididae; genus Schistocerca; species Schistocerca nitens. Next base: position 886,173,873 of record NC_064617.1, read on the forward strand.
TGAAGTAGGATCATTTTTGATTGGGCTATATTTCGTGAATAAAGTAGAGTTCAACTGCAACAGTCAGTTCAAAACCTAGTGCATTACAAAACAATGCCTATGTTCTGTGCAAATACAAGTTAAAATGAAGCAAATAAAACATAAAATAAAGGAAATGCAATCATTCACCTATTGCTGATAGATGTGTGGTGCATAGAAACAAGCAACAGAAACAGCATTTTACTAGCTTTCAAGCTCTTGATCACCACAGATGTCAATAATTATCGGTCAGCATCCTTGCTTACAGCATTTTCAAAAATCTTTGAGAAAATAATGTACTCAAAGAGTAGTTAGCCATCTCAAAAGTAATGGGATACTTTGTAAACCAAAGTTCAGATTTAAAAAATGCTGTTCCATTGAGACCACAATATACAATTTCACTGTTCACATAATAGAGTCTTTAAATAGTAAAATGTCACCAATAGGAACTTTCTGTGACTTGTCCAAAGCATTTGATCATGTGAACCATGACATGGTGTTACAGAAATTACAATTCTATGGTAAAAATGGGATAGCACATGAGTGGTTTAAGTCACACCTACAGAACAGGAAACAAAAAGTTTCTTTATAAGGATCAAGTGATTTAAATAAGTTTGCCACATCATGTAACTGGGGTGAAATTACATTAAGTGTTCCAAAGGGTTCAATCATGGGTCCCCTTCTATTCTTGATATATGTGAACAACCTCCCTTCTTATCTGAAACAAGAAGCTGAACTGACATTGTTTGCTGATGATACAAGCATCATTATTAATTCAGTAAAAGAAACTCCAATTGAAAACTATACAAACAAGGTCTTTGGAAAAGTCATTAACTGGTTTTCTGCAAATGGGCTTGCTCTAAACTTTGGAAAAACAAAGTACATCCAATTTTCTGCTGCAAAAAATGCAGTTCCTTCAATAAATATAATACATCAACAGAAGTCAGCAGACAGGGTGGAGCATACTGAGTTTTTGGGTGTACATATAGATGAGAATCTTAATTGGAAAATTCATATTTTGGGTCTTCTAAAGTGACTAGGTTCTAGCAACTTTTGCAATAAGAATAATTTCCAATTTTGAGAACATAGAAATTAGTAAGCTAACATACTTTGCATACTTTCACTCTCTGATGTCATACGGAATAATACTTTGGGGTAACTCAACACTTAGACAAAAGAAAATGGTTGGAATAATGTGTGGGGTTCATGGTCGCACGTCTTGTAGGCATCTTTTTAAGACTGGGAATTCTTACAACGGCCTCACAGTACATTTACTCACTAATGAAATTTGTTGTCAACAACATGGACCAGTTTAAAAACAACAGTGACATTCATGATTATAATACCAGAAAAAAGAAAGACTTACACTATCCTTTACTCAACCTATCTTTGACACAGAAAGGGGTAAAATATGCTGCTATAAAAATTTTTGACAAATTACCAGATGAAATAAAATGTCTGACAAACAGCAGTAATAGCTTCAAAAATAAATTGAAATCATATCCCCTTGACAACTCCTTCTATACCATAGATGAATTCTTGAATAGGAATAAATAAATCTATTAATATAGTATATGCATGTTGTGCCATTTAAGGGAATGGGGTAAATAATAGAAATATTAATCTTTAACACTGTACTGTAAAATATATATAACAACTAACTAACATAGTAGTAGTAGTAGTACACACACATACACGCACACAACCACAATCACCTGAACACACATGACCATGACTGCAGCAAGTTTCCTGTGTATGAATGTATGTACATCTACTACAGCAAGAGCTCAAAACAATGCTGTTTCTGTTGCGTGTTTCTACGTGCCGTAACATCAGTCATCTGGAGGTGAATCTTTCCTTTAGTTTATGTGTTATACATCCACAAATTTACACTGATGTTATAAAGAAGTTGTTACTGACCTAAAAAACATTTAGTACATAAAACAGGGGAAAGCCAACCACTCATTCATAGTGGATCAACACACCAAGCACAGAAAACAGCATTTACACTAGCTCTCTTTATAGCAATTGTGTGTACGTTCACACATACATATGCATGCAAACCCCCCCCCCTCCTCCCCCATCTCAGTGGCCACATGTTATTTTTCTATAGTGTGTTCCTGCACTCCACACATCAATCCGCTATAGGTGAGTGGTTGCTTTTCCCTTATTTTACATACTGCTATATCCAGGTATTTCCATTATTGTTAAAAACGTTAAGTAAATATATAAATATACACTGCTGAAGACATAAACATTATTCCCCGCACTAGGGTTGGGCGATTATCAGCTGTGTAAGTAATGAGTGCAGATAATAATTATTCGCCTAACAATTCTTGGTGATTACTCATAATTAATGTAGCAACCAATAATGGTTGAACACACAAAATGTTCTTTAGGCTAGAACAGCAGTAACTACACAATTCACATTAAACTTTAACTATAAAACAAGTGTTTAAATTGCTATGGCAACTGCGCACAATTAACGAACAGAACTAGCAGTACACTTAAGTCAATTAGTAAAGATCAGGTAGTCGCTCAGTGATTGCATCATGCAGGAATACAATTTTCCAAGGATCTAAGGTTCGATCTCAAGTCAGTTCTGGGAACTTTTTCACTACACTTGCAACTTCCCCCCTGTCAATGTTTGTCAATATGCAAAATATTGAGTTGTTTATCTTTAGGACTTAAAGAGTAAAAATAAATCACATGACAATTAGCATAGCTGCAGCATCTGACTTGCACAATACAATATTCGCTGTCAGTGCATCGGATGAGGAGCCTGACACAGATAACACTTTATTTGTTAGGGGAGGAGTTTACAGTGAAATCCCAGCACCAGTAACGTACTAGGTCACGGTCACCTCACAATACTGTTCTTACCAGCTCAATGTACACATTCTTCTTCATTTTTATTTTCTGCAAGAACAATAATTTCATTTAAAGTTACAGTTGTCTGTTTGTTTACTGACAATGTGAATGAACACCTTTGCTGTTATTTCAATCTTTATTAGGCCAAGAAGCGAACAAGAATGTAATTAATAATACACTGAAGAGCCAAAAAAACTGGTACACCTGCCTAATATCGTGAAGGACCCCTGCGAGCAGGAGAAGTGCCCCAACAAGATGTGGCATGGACTCGACTAATGTCTGAAGTAGTGCTGGAGGGAATTGACACCATGAATCCTGCAGGGCTGTCCATAAATCCATGAGTACGAGGGGGTGGAGATCTCTTCTGAACAGCACATTGCAAGGCATTCCAGATATGTTCAATAACGTTCACGTCTGCAGAGTTTGGCGGCCAGCGAAAGTGTTAAACTCAGAAGAGTTTTTCTGGAGCCACTCTGTAGCAATTCTGTACATGTGGGGTGTCACACTACCAAAGCTGGAATGCCCAAGTACCTGACAAGAGTCACATCTAGATGTATAAGGAGTCCCATATCACCCCAACCGCACATGCCTCACATCATTATAGCGCCTCCACCAGCTTGACAGTCCCCTACTGAAATTGCAGGGTATATGGATTCATGAGGTTATTTCCATTCCCGTACACGTCCATCCACTCGATACAATTTGAAACAAGACTCGTCCAGCCAGGCAACAGGTTTCCAGCCATCAACAGTCCAATGTTGGTGTTGACAGGCTCAGGCTAGGCGTAAAGCTTTGTGTCGTGTAGTCATCGATGGTATACAAGTGGGCCTTCAGCTCCGAAACCCCATATCGGTGATGGTTCGCATGCTGACACTTGTTGATGGCCCAGCATTGAAATCTGCAGCAATTTGCAGAAGCATTGCACTTCTGTCATATTGAACGATTAACTTCAGTTATTGTTGGTTCCATTCCTGCAGAATCTTTTTACGGCCGCAGCAATATTGGAGATTTGATGTTTTCCGGATTCCTGATATTTATGGTACACTCATGAAATGGTCATACAGGAAAATCTCAACTTCATCGCTACCTCAGAGATGCTCAGTCCCATTGCACATGCACCGACTATAACACCATGTTTCTAATCACTTAAATCTTAATAACCTGCTCCTGTAAAAGCAGTAACTGATCTAAAAACTGCACTAGGCACTTGATGTCTTGTATAGTTGCAGATTGCAACGTCATATCCTGCCTGTTTACATATCTCTGTATTTGAATACGCAAACCTATACCAGTTTCTTTGGTGCTTCTGTGTATCATTAACTACCTTTTAAGCAGTAAATTTATTTCAAAAATTTATCCAAGTGTATTAAAACGTAGAAAAATCACCACAAATAACAATGGGATGAAAGTCTGCAGTGTCATCATAGGGAGTTGAAAAAGGAATAAATTGTGGCGTCAGGAAAATAATAAGCTTCTGTCCATTTTCCATAACAGTAGGGCTGACAAATTTACTGCTTCCAGTTTTATCCATTTACCTGTACACTCTGCAAACCCCTGTGAAGTGCATGGCAGAGGGTACGTCCCATTGTGCCAGTTATTAAGGCTTCTTCCCATTTACTCATGTAAAGAGCACAGGGAGAATGATTATTTAAATGCCTCTTTGTGTGCTGCAATTAATCTAATCTTGTCCTCACAATCCCTATTTGAGTAATACGGAGGATGTTTTAGTATATTCCCAGAATCATCACTTAAAGCCTGTTCTTGAAACTTTGTAAGTAGGCTCTCTTGGGATAGTTTACATTTACCTTCAAGAGATTGGCAGTTCAGTTTCTTCAGCATCTCTGCGACAGTCTCCTACATTCATGCCCCTGTTGGTCCTATTTGGTACAGGTCCCACACATTTGAGCAACATTCCAGAATGGGTAACACGAGTGTTTTGTAAGCAATCTCATTTGCAGACTGATTGCACTTTCCTAGTACTCTGCCAATAACCCAGAGTCTACCATCTGCTTTATCCATGTTATCCATGACTGATCCTATGTGATCATTCAATTTCATATCCTACAAAGTGTTATACCCAGGTATATGTAGGATAGTAGATGTTGGCTGATTCCAACTGTCACTCACTGGTATGATAGATAAAGGAAACTATGTGTTTTTTTTTTTTTTTTGTGAAGTGCACACTTTTGCATTTTTTAACAGTTTAAGCAAATTGACAATCTTTGCACCACTTTGAAATCTTACCAAGGTCTGATTGAATACGCATGCAGCTTCTTTCACTACAGCTAACAGTGTCATCTGCAAGAAGTCTGAGGTTACTATTAATATTGTTTGCAAAGTCATTAACGTACAACATGAACAGCAAGTGTCCCAACACACTTCCCTGGGGCAACCCCGAAGTTACTTCTACATCTAACGATTATTCTCCATCCAAAATAATATGCTGTGTTCTCCCTACCAAAAAATCCTCAATTCAGTCACAAATTTTGCTTGAGACCCCATATGATTGTAATTTTGACAACGAACATAGATGTCATACTGATCCCTACACTTTTAAGAAGTTAAGAAATACTGAATCTATCTGACTGCCTTGATCCAAGGCTTTCAGTATGTCATGTGAGAAAAGTGTAAATTGGATTTCGCATTATCGGTGTTTTCGGAATCCTTGCTCGTTGCATTGGAGGAGGTCATTCTCTTCAAAATACTTTTTTATGTTTTGAGATCAAGAGATGCTCTAAGATTCTATAACAAATTGATGTCAAAGATATCAGACAGTAGTTTTGTGGATCACTTCTACATGCACATCCATACTCCACAAGCCACCGTATGATGTGAGGCGGTGGGTAACCTCTACCACTAGTCATTTGCTTTCCTGTTCCACTCGCAAATAGAGTGAGGGAAAAATGACTGTCTATATGCCTCCGTATAAGCCCCAATCTCTCTAAATCTTATCCTCATGGCCCTTACGTGAGATGTACTTGACAGCAGTAGTCAGCCTCAAATGCCAATTCTCTAAATAGCGCTCCTCGAAAAGAACATTGTCTTCCCTCCAGCGAATCCTATTTGAGTTCTTGAAGAATTTTCGTTCTACTTGAGTGCTGTTTGAAACTACTGGTAACAAATCTAGCAGTCCATCTCTGAACTGCTCCGATGCTTCCTTTAACCTAACCTTGTGCAGATTCCAAACACTCAAACAGTACTCAGCAATGGGTAGCAATAGTGTCCTATACTGCATTCCCTGCTACAAACATAACATACTTGTTCCATAATATATTGCTTTGCAACATTAAGCCAAGATATTTAATTGACATGACTGTGTGAAGCAGCACACTAATAATGCCGTACTCTAACATTATGGGTTTGCTTTTCTTACTCATCTACATTAACTTACATTTGTCTACATTTAGGGCTACCTGTCATTCATCATACCAACTAGCAATTTTGTCGAAGTTCTCTTGTATCATTCTACAGTCACTCAAAGATCACTCCTTCCCATGCACCAAGCATGATCAGCAAACACCCACAGACTACTGCTTACCCTGTCCGCCAAATCATTAACATATACGGATAATAACAGCAGTCCTATCACACTTTCCTGGGGCACTCCTGATGATACCATTGTCTCTGATGAATACAAGCCGTTTAGGACAACGTACTAGGCTCCATTACTTAAAGAAGCCTTCGAGCTACTTGCATATCTGGGAACCTATTCCATATGGTCATACCTACTCATTATGAACTTTTCTTCTGGATACATGCCTATCCAGTGCATGGTCAACTATTGTTTTAAACTAGAACCATATTTCCTCTACATGCTCCTATCCTGTGCTAAAGTTCCAAGTTCCTCAGTGAGATATGACACTACTCTTTTTTATCTACTTTGTCAAATGCTTTACAGAAATCTAGGAATATGGAATCTGTCCATTGCCCTTCTTGTAATTGGGTGTGACCAGTACTTTGTTCAAATGTTCAAACTACTGGGCACAGTTCTCTGTTAAAGGAATCTACGACAGATGATAGTTAAAGAGGGGCTAACTCGGCAACAAATCCAGTACAGAATCTGGCACGGATTCTATCGGGCCCCAGGAATTCGTTCAATTTTAGTGATTTTAGCTGTTTCTCCACACTACCATAACACTTATTTCACTCATCTTTTCACTGATCCTAGGATTAAATTGGGGCAATTCGCCTGGATTTTCCTTCATAAAGAAAAGTTTGAAAATGAAGTTAAGCATTTCAGTTTTTGTTTTGCTACCCTCAATTTCAGTTCTCCTCTCATTCTTTAACAACTGAACTAAACCCTTTGGTGGGACTAACAGCCTTTACATATGACCAGAATTTCTTTGTGCTTTTCACACACTGCTCTCTTGACAGCGAAGTATGTTTCATTCAGCATATCTTTATCGAAGTATGTTTCATTCAGCATATCTTTATCTATAGACGTATGCTTTGTTTTACACCTATTAAGCAGTAATTCCTGTTCCTTTAGAAGTGTCTTTACAGTGCCTGTATACCATGAAGGGACCCTCTCATTATGAACTTTTCTTCTGGATACATGTCTATCCAGTGCATGGTCAACTATTGTTTTAAATGTGAGCCATATTTCTTGTACATGCACCTGCCCTGTGCTAAAGTTCCAAGTTTCTCACTGATACATGACACTACTCTTTTTTATCTAAATTACTGAACATATATTTTCTACTTGTTTTAGTTATCCTTTGTAGTTTGATCACTGTTGCCACAACTGTGTCATGCTCACTGATACCAGTTTCAATGTAGACATCCTCAAAGAAGTCAGGTCTAATAGTTACCACTGGATCTAATCTATTTCCATTGTGAGTGGAGTTCCGAACAATTTGTTCTACTAGTTTTCAGAGAAAGCATTTAGTTTTCAGGATGTCCTGTCATGCCCACAACTAACAAAGCTGTTAATTTTCCCAATTGACTGATGGATGTTTAAAGTCTCCACTGATGTTTACAATAAGACTGGGGAACTTACGTACAAGTCTATCCATTTCAAACTTTGAAATTTTTGACACTGTTTTTGCTGCAGTTTAAAATCTTCCCCGATTCTTTTTTTAATGTTGCTACACAACATTGTCAAACATTTCCAGTCATGATTCATTCATATGTTCTGTGAATTAAAATTAACAGCGACTTCTTCCCACATCTTTTCTTTGTTGGCAACAACAACTTCATCGGTTTGTTGTCTTCTTTTGTGTCTTATATTGACCCAATTCAATGTCCAACAATAAATCTTTTTCGGCTGGGGAGAAGTTTGAAGAACACACCTTTTTCTGCTTACTCTTCTCCATGTTTATAACACAACACCTTCAATAATAATACTGTGTATCTACAATGTAAAATTCATGTCTCCAGCCAAAGCGCAATAATGATGTCAACAGCTGATTTTAACCATGTTGTCCAGTGTATTTTGTGCTATACAAGAAAGCGCAGTCATGAACAGAGTTCAATTTCTGAACTAATGTCAAAACTGACCTCCAGTTAGCAATAATTATACAATCGGCCCTAAGTGTCACAGTTTGGGATCAGCACAGAAAATTCTAATATGCTGAATTCTATATCTTGGTTCTGTTTACCAAAATCATTATAACTTTGTTGAACACAGGAGTCAACAAAGTCTAAGATTGAAGTAACTTTTAGGGACAAATTAATGAACTGCATTTAAGTCAAGCACTGTAATGAATGCAGAAAACCACCACCAACAACATTACTGTTGATGTGACACAGAATCTTTCAACAGTAAAATTGAAAATCTCGGTTAAATATTAAAATAAAGCTAATTATTTGTTTCTTTCACTCATTCAACTTATTTTGGCAGTTATGTGCATCAAGCAGCTAGTGTAAAATCACCCTCCAGCAAAGTTCATTAAGATTTATCCTAGTTTTACTGACACATCACACTGCTCAGATAACATCCTTAAATTAATATCCATACTATGTAAACCACTGTAAAGTGCATGAAAGGGGGTACTTCCAATTCTACAATTTATTAGGGCTTCTTCCTATTCAATCTGCATACTGAATGTGGGAAAAATGATTGCTGAAGTGCCTCTGTGTGCACTTTAATTAGTCTAAGCAAGATTTTGCAAACCCTATGGGGTAGATACGTAGGGGCTGTAGCGTATTCCTAGATTCCTTAATTAAATACCTATTCTTGAAACTTTGCCTGTCTTCAAGTATATGCCAGTTCACTTTTTTCCTTTTTTTCCAGTATTTCTATTACGCTCTCCCATGAGTTAAACAAATCTTTGTACATTTGTGGTGCCCTCATAGCAAGAAAATAATTGTTTATCTAGTAACAAATGCTCTTTCTGATCTTGGAGCACAATTAGTTAGGAAAAATAACAGTGTCTCACAGTATGGTTGCTCCATAGTGCAAATAAATTAGAATAATTAATGTCTACTCCATGACAAATGTTTTTACGGGCAATTTATAGGAGATGACCTGGTATGAAATTTATTATGAACCAAACAGTAACATAAAATTTAATCTATTCCATGATAAAGTCATATCATTATTTGAAAATGGCTTTCTGTCTAAGCTAATTAGCACGGACACTGAACAGACATGTTTAAAAAGGGGATCACTAAAGGGACTAAAGCACCTTGTGAAAAGAAAAGTTAAATGTATCTGATCAAGAATCAGTAGAGATCCTGCAGTAGATGCACATTATAAAAGCTATTCAAAATTACTAAAAAAACTTGGAAAAAATCAAAGCACATGCACATAATGTCAAGACATCAGTAAGTCCCACGAAAGACTTAACATTATATGGGATTTACTGAAATGAGAGGCCGACCTACCTGCCTGAGAACAGGATGACATTATTGAACTAATGGAAGGGCTATAAATGATATCTAACAGGTAGCAAATATATTTGATAATCATTTCTTAAATATAACAGAAATTATGGGGACAAACATTTCAAGAGAAAAATCACAGCAGTACGTTGAAAACTTAACATTATTAAAATTCAATCATATGAATAGATCACCAACTTCTCCTTCTAAAATTAAGAAAATTATATGTTCTCTCAAAAATAAAATCTCATCTGTTTTTGATGGTGTTACCAATAAAGTTTTTAGGATTTGCTCCAGTCTTATTTGAAATATGTAATGCATCACTAACTCAAGGCAGTTTTACAGGTAAGACTCAAATATGCCATTAAACACCTATTTAAGAGAGATGATAAGAGAGATGTCAAAAGCGACAGACCTGTTTCACTGCTGACATCATTTTCCAAAATGTTTTACCTTAGCAACAATAAAAGCCTCAGTACAGTGGGTTTCAGAAGGGTTGCCCTACTGCGAGAGTCATTTAGATGTTCATTCATCAAATTTTACAAACATTAGATAAGAAAACAGAGCCAGTAGCTACATTCGGTGACCTATAAGGCATCTGACTGTGAGAATCACAGTATTAAGCTAGACAAATTTAAGTTTTATGGAATGGATGGAACAGCCAACCAATGAATAACGTCATATCTTACACACACACACACACACACACAAAAAAAAAAAAAAAAAAAAAAAAAACCAATAATGCAAGGAGTTATACTTAGTAATTAAAACAATACAGCCAGGGAATTAATTCTGAATGGGGAGAAATCACATTTAGAGTTCTCCAAGGCTCAATCTTAGGTCCACTACTGTTCCTCTTACGTGTGAACTATCTTCCATCTAACATACAACAAGAAGAATTAGTTCTTTTTGATGATGACACTAGTATTGTAATCAATCCAAGCACACACACACACACACACACAAACAGAAGAAGTTGTAAACAATGTTCTTAGCAGACTGGTTTTCTGCAAATGATCTCTACCTCAATTTCAAAAAGGCACACATATTCAATTCTGCACATCTGGGGGCACCACACAAATGAAAAGTGTACACATGGTGATGAGATAATAAATAGAGTATAAACTTGAAAATTCTTAGGAGTCCATACTGATGAGAATTTAAACTGGAAAAAGCACATTTTGGAATTGCTAAAACAATTCAGTTCGGCTACATTTGTGCGCAGAATGATTGTAAACCTTGTGGAGAGGGGAGAAAAGATACAGCAAGTTGACATATTTTGCATACTTTCATTTGATAATGTCATATGAAATAATGTTGTGGGGTAAGTCTGCGTTGCTCATAAATGTGTTGCAAGAATATTATGTGATCACCCACAGTCATACTGTAGACATATATTTAAGGAGTTGGGCATTCTGACTACTGCTTCACAGTAATTTATACTCTCATGAAGTTTGTTGTAAATAATCCATCCACTACAGTTCAAAATGAACAATTATGCACATTGTAACAGGGCATCTTCATCTAGCATTACTTTTCCTCAACAGTAGTTGTCGATACCAGTATTATTTTTCGGATTTTGGACACGTCAATATTATCTCAGCTGCTTTTCTGAAAACTTCCAAATTTTATACACAGTATGTTATATTTCAAGCTAAAATGTATGAAAAGGAATTATTTTATAAAATATTTTAGTTTCAATGTTGTAATCAATAAGCACTAGTTCTGAATGAGCAGGATTTTTTTATAAACATTTGAAATAATGAAATATTTGCACCAATGAAATATTTGCACATTTAAAATTTCTATTATTACTTATGCCACATTTAAAATTTATATTATTACTTATGCAATTCTGTTCTGTTTACTGTGTTTACTTCCACATTCATATATGAAATAATAATTGAAATTAATAATGTAACAATGGCTAGTAGGAATTCATTTGCTAAGAAAAATTGTGAACCCTCTGGAATAATGTTTTCCCTACAGAATGTGAGTTATAAGCTTGGCTCTGATGTGATCAGACATATTTTTGTATAATTGGTGTAAACAATGTAATTTCGGTTTTGTTAACCTGAAAAATCAAAAGACTGTATGATATACTAACATGTGGGAAAATATATTTACATAACCAACAATCTTCAGATTTATTTAGTTCAAACCAACTGTGTGGACCTGACACGAGATTTTCTGCTTCAAGAATCAGACCCCTAGACAAGAAGATCTGGAGCCATCTCAACATGACAAGCTAAGTAAACATGAAAATTTATGGTAATCTTTGATCCTCTCAAAAACTGAGAATGGGCATTGTTTAATATGAACAATAGCTGGAAGAAGGAAGGAGGGGGAGATTACAACATATCTACAATTCCAAAAGGAAAAATGACATTCATTACCCCACATTAAGACTGTCTTTAGCACAAAAAGGGTTGCACAATGGTGTAACAAAAATTTCTGATCACTTACCCAGTGATATAAAATGTCTGATAGACAGCAAGACAAAAGTTGGAAAATACTGAACCTTGACAACTCCTAGTATCCCATAAAAAAATTTCTGTTACTGTAATATATAAAAGGTGGTGGGCATGAATTACTAACCCCCATCTGATAAAGAAAACACCACCACCTTATAAATATTCAGCGTGTAGCCATATTTACAAATTAATTTGTGATGTGAATGTAAAATGACTTGTTCCACATCATTATGATTTATTGTGGAAAATGATCCATGGAGCATGAAACAAACTTCTTTCTCTCAGCCGTAACTGTTCTCCTACGCAACCTTTTAATATCCTAAGATTGATCTGCAAACAACAAAGCACAGTTGCAAAGACAGGGTGTACACCCACAGAGGGGGTGGGGGTGCGCGAAGTATTTTTCCTGGCTTTCCCAGTTCAAAATACTTTCTGCCACGTGAAAACACAGTTTCTTTTTCCGGGTGAAAATACTCTGTACCCCTGGTTAAAGTACATTTTTTCCATGTTAAGTGACAATATACTTTTCCTCAGAGCTTTAGAGTTGAACAAAAGACCGTAGCGGATAAACTGCGTGAGATAGGAGCTACCAGCCAACAAAATGTCACCAATTTAAAGCCAAAAATTTTAAATGCGGAAAACAAAGTAACTGTTTTAGATCAAAAAATTTCAGCAGTTCAGGAAAGTTGTATTAACAAAAATCAGTCTGCAAACAATGGTAACACATTGTCCAACACTCCTAACAAAAGCTTTCCATCAGATAATTTACATCCAGTGGATTTTCTGCACCACTGCAGAGTTAAGCTTTGTGTCTGGCATGAATGACAATCAAAAAATTAAATTTGTTAAAAGTTTTCCTGATGGCGAAGCTCTGTCATGTGTATACTTAAATTTAAATCAGTGGGAAACATTTGAGTTCGAGAAAAATTTATTAAATAAATTTTGGTTGGAAGCAGAACAGGGGACAACCAAAAGTGAATTTTTCAATGGTCCTAATTATAGGAATAGGGACAGCACTTTGAAAGAGTTTCGTACGAACCAGTTTAAAAATTATCATATCTTGACAAACCATTGGACAAACAGGAGATTACCAGAAAGACTGCAATGGGATTTGGTACACTCACCTGACTATTGTTTTGAACAGTTTTTACAATATGTTTACATGCAGTAGAAAGAAGTATGTATCATAATAATAGGAATATACCTAAAAACAAAGATGATGTGACTTACCAAACGAAAGTGCTGGCAGGTCGATAAGACACACAAACAAACACAAACATACACATAAAATTCAAGCTTTCGCAACCAACGGTTGCTTCATCTGGAAAGAGGGAAGGAGAGGGAAAGACGAAAGGTTGTGGGTTTTAAGGGAGAGGGTAAGGAGTCATTCCAATCCCAGGAGCGGAAAGACTTACCTTAGGGGGAAAGAAGGACAGGTATACACTTGCGCACACACACACATATCCATCCACACATACACAAGCAGACATTTGTAAAGGCAAAGAGTTTGGGCAGAGATGTCAGTCGAGGTGGGAGTACAGAGGCAAAGATGTTGTTGAAAGACAAGTGAGGTATGAGCAGCGGCAACTTGAAATTAGCGGAGGTTGATAGGAATGATAGAAACCACAATGGGAGAGATCACAGAAACATTGATAATGATAACTTCCACCGAGATCAAAGTCACAATGGGAAGAGAAATTTTGAACAGCATCAGGATAGGAATAATGGGAATAATCAAGTGCATTTTAATTGAAGAAACAGTCACAGACGTATTTCCTCAGGAAACAGGTGTTTGTCTCAATGAAGGTCCATAGTTTTGGGGCAATGAAACATAACAAGCACTTGCAACTGGACAGTAAAATAACAGTTTTATGTATCTAAAATTGAACAGAAGGAATATCAGATTTCTAATTTATGTTTTGATCAAGAGTTTTGGGATACTGTATTTAATTATGTTGATTTAAGTGCTAATCACAAACCATAATGTGAGAGTATTGACAATTTTGGTGTAGTTTGTACTAACGATTTCTTTTGTTGGATGGAAAACAGTGTTGTTGATGTATGTAAATCAGGTGATGACAGTATTGGATCTGAACTAGGTGGTATTTCTGATGTAGATGTGACTGATAGTTATGAAGCAACTGATGTTTGTAAGTCTGAGACTGGTGGCTTAGTGCAAATGAATGTAGGTGAGGTAAGGGACATTGATGGAGATGAGACTTGTATATGAGTGATGCTGTTAATGAAGTAATTTTGAAGGAATATGATGAAGATAAGTATCAGGTATTGGTGGAATTTAAGAATAATGAAGTTTAAGAGTTATTTGTAAATGATGTTGGCAATAAACATAAGGTAAGTGATGTATGTGGTGATGTAAGTGAGGGTCATGGACTACCAGTCCAGTCAGAACAGTTTTTCATTAATGTCATGCAGAGTAATGATCCAAACAGTAAAGGTGAGGGTATCTCTGAGCCTGGAGAATAAAGGTGAAAACGTTTTGAAGTTTGTTTGGGAGCAGATTGATGATAACTTAGATAAAGGTGCTTTCTGGAATAAGTTAGCTATGGTTAGTCAGAATTTGTATCCCAATTGGTGGAATGACGTGAAAGAGAACCAAAGCAGGAAGTGTAACTTTGACAGTAATGTGTTTTGTGTTCCTACTGTAACAAGTGACATTAGTTGTGCCATGGAATCTATTTACTGTCTTCAATCTTTACCTGACAACATGAGTAATCAAAGTAATGTTATGATGAAACTTCCTGGCAGATTAAAACTGTGTGCCCGACCGAGACTCGAACTCGGGACCAGAGCACTTGCCCGCGAAAGGCAAAGGTCCCGAGTTCGAGTCTCGGTCGGGCACACAGTTTTAATCTGCCAGGAAGTTTCATATCAGCGCACACTCTGCTGCAGAGTGAAAATCTCATTCTGTAATGTTATGATACCTGTAAAGTTGACAAAATTTTGTGAAGACAATGTGAATGGAGTATTTGATGAAATTGAAAGTGATCTTTTGCATCAAGTGTCTGACAACAAGGGAATTGATTCCTATTTTGGGTGTCCTTACATTAAAATTAAGATTGACCAGGGGTAAGGCAACTGTTTGATTGATACCGGTAGCCCAATTTGTGGCATATCTGAATAATTTAGAGACAAGGTCAAGTATAGTAAGAATTTTGTGGAAATGTCTGTTGTAGGTGTAAAGATAGAGGAGTACAAGTAAGCAAAGCAAACTGATAAAATGTCAGGTACTTTTAATGTTTAATATAGAAGACAAGACCTTTGAATATGGATGCTTAGTGGTCCCCAGTCTGGAAGAAAATATAATTCTCGGTATAGATTAGATAGTGAAAGTTGTGGCTTGTTTCTGATGGAGAGCTAAGGAATTGTTTATTTTGAAACCTACAAGTAATACTTATGTGAAAACTTGTGAAAACTAATTTCTGTATTTTGAACTGTGGGAAAAGTTGTAACTATCTGCAAAACATTGTGAACCAAGGTGAGTACCACATGTTTGATGATGATATAGATTTTGATGAGACTGAGGCTCAGTATTTTGAAAGTATAGTAGATTCTAAAGTGAGGTAAGCTAGAACTCTTATGACCAACAGAAGGAACAACTTAGGAATTTGTTATTGGACTTTAGAAATGTGTTCAGTGAAAGACCACAGAAAGTGAAAGGTTATCGTGGTGGAATGAGAACTGTTTTGGACTATAGACATCTTAGTAAGTTTCTTATCAGAAAGAATGACCATCTTGAAAACATGGACAAGTTGTTACACAAATCTGGTTATGTAAAATTCATGAGTAGTTTGGACTTGACCTCTGTATTTCACCAGATTCCACTTGAAATTAATTCTAGAAAGTATACTGCATTTTTGTATGTACATACGTTTCTTCCAATACTGTGTGGTGTCATTTGGGCTAAATGTATATGTAGCTGAATTCATAAGAGATCTGGATTCTATCTTGGGAACTGACGCGAGTTCAAAATTAATTGTGTATGTTGATAACATTTTTGTCACTGAAAAGACTTGGGAACATCATCTGGATCTGTTAACAATGTGTTTTCAAAATTGGAATCAGGACGTACAGCTTTGAAAATAGGTAAATGTAAATTTGGTGTGGAAAAAGTAAAATTTTTAGGACATGTTGAATCTGAGAAAGGAACTGCACCTGTTAAAGAGAAACTTCTTGTTGTTGCTAATTTTCCTGCTCCTTGCAACAAAAAACAGTCATTTTTTGGGTTACCTGGACTCTCTAGAAAATTTTGTATCAGCTAAGCTTTGAATGCTTCATGCCTGTGTCAACTTTTGAAGAAGAGTACTGTTTGGGATTGGAATCAGGAATGTCAGGACACTTTTGATGAGATCAAAGTACAGTTGTGTCACAGTCAGATACTGTTCAGACCGGATTTGTCTCTTCCTTTTTGTATTATCACAGACAGTAGTGATGTTGATTTGGTGCGCATTTATTTCTGGATGTTGATGCTGAAGGTGTTCTTGAACATGGATAACTTGCATTTGCTAGTAGAGTATGCAGAAGCACGAAAAGACATACACTGTAACTGAGAAAGAACTTTTGGCTGTACACTGGGCGTTCAAGAAGTTTAAAAATCATCTACCAGGTCACAAAGTCATCATCTGTACTGATCACAAAGCTTTATTGTATCTAAAGGAGTGTAAGCTGTTCCATAACAGAATTACTTGTTGGGCCTTGTTTTTACTGCAGTTCAATTATGAAATCAGCTACATTAAGGGCACAGACAATGTAGTTCCTGAAGCTTTGCTTAGGGTAACTTTAGGGAGTGACTCATCTAACAACTTTGGAGAAGGAGATAAAGAGTGTAAAATTATGTACTTGAGAGGTGTGAAAGAGGAAAAAGATATCTTGAAAATTTGCAAGACATCTGCAGGTATCAAAATCATGATCAAAATTGGATATCGGTTAAGAGCATGTGGGGTAAGAAACGAGGAGAAAAGACTGAACAATATTATGAGGTACACAAGGGTATTTTATTCAGGAGACATAAGACTGGCTCACATGATTGGGAACTATGATGGCTGGAACAATGTATTGATACTTTAATTACTTATATACGTGAGAGTTTTGGTCATTGTGGATCAACCAAAAGTAGACAAAAGATTCAGGGGAAGATCTATTTTTATAACATAGGAAGGACAGTTAGCTGTGACAGATGTCAAAAAGTGACGGTAAGTAACCAAACAAGTAAAGGTCAAATGCAAAACATACTGCCGAATATCAACCTAGACCTCGTGTCTGTGGACCTCTATGAAGCTCTCCTTAAGTCTAAGAATGGAATTTGTTATGTTTTTGTGGTTGTATTTTCGAAGTTCATACGGCTGTATCCTCTCAAGAGAGCTACCAGTAAGTAAATCATTTGTAAGTTTGAAAATACATTTTTTCATCAGATGGGTATTCCTAAAACAATTTTATCTGATAATGGTTCTCAGTTTACATCACAAGCTTGGAAAGATCAGCTAAAATAAGGCATATTCTAACCTCTGTCTACCATCTGTCGAGAATCCTGCAGAAAGCCATATGAGAGAAATTAGAAGACTGTCTAGACATATTGTGGTAATGCCAGTTGGATAGAGTATGTCAATAATTTTGAGGATATTATGAATAGCTTATATCATTCTTCAACAGGTTTTTCACCATTTGAAATCATGTTTAATCGCACACCCGCTAGCTTTATTTCTGAGAATGTTGAGTTTCAACCATGTAAAATTCTGTCACCATGATGATGAAAAACAGGGAGATAGGGAAAAAGCAGAAACATGATGGTAAAGGCAAATTTTCTAAGTTTGAGGTATGAGATATTGTTCTTGCACTGGTGAAATCCAAAGAGAAATATGAAATGTTGACATCTGAGATAAAGAAATTCTTCAATATTTACATACTTACATTCAAAATTCTTGAAAATCCGCATTCTAATGCATACAGATTTGGGTATCCTAAAATTCACTGAACTGTACACATAAACGTGTACCGTAAGCATCTCCCCCCTCCCCCTCCCCCTCCCCCCCCCCCCTGTCAAGAAGATAGTATGTAAGATGATGTAATTTCTAAAGTTCAGTCTTATCTATTGACTGAGTTTAAATCTATGCCACACTATATTTGCAGGTTCATACAACTATATAATTCTGTTACATGACAGATGTGAGCTTTAGATTTTGATACGTATATGCCATGTGACTAATTGGGTAGATTCTTTCACAATTTTGAAATGTGACAATGCCATTAAATATCTAGTGATGGATTTCTTATTTTAGAATGCTATTAGTATTAAATATTATTATTATTGTGTAATTTGCAGAAAATGATTTAATTTAATTGTCAGGAACTCTTTTGGGTAAAGTCACGGGTGTTGTTGAAAATTGGGTGAAGACTCATTTTATTCATGTGCACGTAAATATTACAAATACTATCTTGAAATTTCATATGTATAAACCAAACACTGATGTATGTTAAACACAGAATTTTTATATCAGTACATCATGGACTATGGTCCATACCTCATTTTGTAGGCATTTGTCGGATGCTGTGTCAATGCAGTCCAACTTGTCTTGCTTGTGTACATAATTTCTTTAATCTGCTAATTGCTAAGTAAATGTTACTTTGAGATATATTTAGTATATATATGAACATTACCTTACTAGATCTTTTTCCACTGCATTTAGCTCTATTTATTAATATACCATGTGTGTGGGAATTTAAGGAGATGGGACCTGAATAAACTGAAAGAACCAGAGGTTGTACAGAGTTTCAGGGAGAGCATAAGGGAACAATTGACAGGAATGGGCGAAAGAAATACAGTAGAAGACGAATGGGTAGCTCTGAGGGATGAAGTAGTGAGGCAGCAGAGGATCAAGTAGGTAAAGAGACGAGGGCTAGTAGAAATCCTTGGGTAACAGAAGAAATATTGAATTTAATTGATGAACGGACAAAATATAAAAATGCAGTAAATCAAGCAGGCAAAAAGGAATACAAACGTCTCCAAAATGAGATCGACAGGAAGTGCAAAATGGCTAAGCAGGTGTGGCTAGGGGACAAATGTAAGGATGTAGAGGCTTATCTCACTAGGGGTAAGATAGATACAGCCTACAGGAAAATTAAAGAGACCTTTGGAGAAAAGAGAGCCACTTGTATGAATATCAAGAGCTCAGATGGAAACCCAGTTCTAAGCAAAGAGGGGAAAGCAGAAAGGTGGAAGGAGTATATAGAGGGTCTATACAAGGGCGATGTACTTGAGGATAATATTATGGAAATGGAAGAGGACATAGATGAAGATGAAATGGGAGATACGATACTGCGTGAAGAGTTTGACAGAGCACTGAAAGACCTGAGTCGAAATGAGGACCCGGGAGTAGACAACATTCCATTAGAACTACTGATGGCCTTGGGAGAGCCAGTCCTGACAAAACTCTACCATCTGATGAGCAAGATGTATGAGACAGGCGAAATACCCTTAGACCTCAAGAAGAATATAATAATTCCAATCCCAAAGAAAGCAGGTGTTGACAGATGTAAAAATTACCGAACTATCAGTTTAATAAGTCACAGCTGCAAAATACTAACGCGAATTCTTTACAGACGAATGGAAAAACTGGTAGAAGCCGACCTCAGGGAAGTACAGTTTGGATTCCGCAGAAATGTTGGAACACGTGAGGCAATACTGACCTTATGACTTATCTGAGAAGTAAGATTAAGGAAAGGCAAACCCACGTTTCTAGCATTTGTGGACTTAAGAGAAAGCTTTTGACAGTGTTGGCTGGAATACTCTCTTTCAAATTCTAAAGGTGGCAGAGGTAAAATACAGGGAGCAAAAGGCTATTTACAATTTGTACAGAAATCAGATGGCAGTTCTAAGAGTCGAGGGGCATAAAAGGGAAGCAGTGGTTGGGAAGGGAGTGAGACAGGGTTGTAGCCTCTCTCCGATGTTATTCAATCTGTATATTGAGCAAGCAGTAAACGAAACAAAAGAAAAATTTGGAGTAGGTATTAAAATCCAGGGAGAAGAAATAAAAACATTGAGGTTCGCCGATGACATTGTAATTCTGTCAGAGACAGCAAAGGACGTGGAACAGCACTTGAACGGAATGGACAGTGTCTTGAAAGGAGGATATAAGATGAACAAAAGCAAAACGAGGATAATGGAATGTGGTCGAATTAAGTCGGGTGATGCTGAGGGAATTAGATTAGGAAATGAGACACTTAAAGTAGTAAAGGAGTTTTGCTATTTGGGGAGCAAAATAACTTATGATGGTCGAAGTAGAGAGGATATAAAATGTAGACTGGCAATGGCAAGGAAAGCGTTTCTGAAGAAGAGAAATTTGTTAACATCGAGTATAGATTTAAGTGTCAGGAAGTCGTTTCTGAAAGTATTTGTATGGAGTGTAGCCATGTATGGAAGTGAAACATGGACAATAAATAGTTTGGACAAGAAGATAATAGAAGCTTTTGAAATGTGGTGCTACAGAAGAATGTTGAAGATTAGGTGGGTAGATCACGTAACTAATGAGGAGGTATTGAATAGGATTGGGGAGAAGAGGAGTTTGTGGCACAACTTGACTAGAAGAAGGGATCGGTTGGTTGGACATGTCCTGAGGCATCAAGGGATCACAAATTTAGCATTGGAGGGCAGCGTGGAGGGTAAAAGTCATAAAGGGAGACCAAGAGATGAATACACTAAGCAGATTCAGAAGGATGTAGGTTGCAATAGGTACTGGGAGATGAAGGAGCTTGCACAGTATAGATTAGCATGGAGAGCTGCATCAAACCAGTCTCAGGACTGAAGAGCACAACTACAACAGCCATGTGTGTGACCATACGTAAACCCTAAATACTTATTTTTTCAATATAGATAGGCAAAACATATGCTGTGTGATGTGAAGCATACTTAGCATATAAAACAATGTTTCAGGATTCGATGTGAAAGCTAGACAGGAAGTTACCTATGCATTGGAGTGTGTGATGAGAAATCTAGGGAGGAAACTGAAAGACATGGGTGTATCCACTCCCACACTCCTGTATGGCTGCTCAAGCATCTGTCAACTAAATCCACCTTGTGACTGAAGTTTATAAATTGCTAGCCAAGAAATCATCCAACATGCAAAATTCATGTATTTATATAAATTTCAAGGAACAATTTGTTTAGGAAAGAAGTCACTGCTAAGGAGAGTGTTATTCCACATAAATGTATGTTTTTTCAAGTAGGGGGATTAACTTCCCAATACATTTTGTGACTTTAAATCTGGTTTGACTCGGGTATAATGCTGTGGAAGGTTGATGTTCTATGACTGATGATTTGTATGTTCAGCACAGAAATGCGAAAATTTAAAAAGTTCAGAAGTATGTTCTATGAACCATGTTGTAAATGATTGTCAGAATCTGATAAAATTAGGCACTGTTAGGTTAGTAGTTATACATTTCAATGAATTTTCTTATCCCAACACTCAGTATGTATTTTTTTAATCAAATGTAAATGAATATTCTATGTTAGGTTGTATGAAGAGTTAGCAAATAGTGTGGAAGACGTTTACGTTTGTGATCATAAATTGTGTATAGACTGATAACAAGATGTATGAATTTCTGATTTCACACACTGATTTTGGTCCACATACTACTTGATTATGTCATCATTCAAAGTTATAAGATTCTGATTACCTGTACTTATTCCGAGTACTGAATTATTATATCTCATTGGAACTTGAGTTATGTGCAAACACATGCTTAACTCTATTTTAGGTACCCACGGTCATCGCGACCGTGTGTGTGTGTGTACTCAAGGAGAGCGTGCAACAATTGATTAAGGCTAGATGCTTCCTATAATTACTCTTTACATATGATTGAACTTATTGATATATGAGAACTTTATTCATTTTGTTGTGTCTAAACATTTTTGCTGATCTGTGGTTTGGATTAATGGGTCAGTCCCCACATCATAAGCATAGGAACTAATATTTTTTCATTATTTTCTGCTTTCATGAATCAACATATCCTTAAATTCTCTGGTTTATGTGGCTGATTGATTCTGTATTATATTCCTACTCATGATTGAGTATATTCTTCTGGTCTATACCCGCCGTCGTCAGTTTTTCAAATCAGCTCACTCGTCGCACACCTAGGCTTTGAATTTTCTCTCTTTTCTTTTGAAGATTTTGAAGGTGTGACTTAATAGACGTAAACTTGCAACTTGTAATTCTAGTAATTTAAATTATCTCTGCATTTATTTCTATAGTTTAGTGTTGTAATGTTGTAGTTTTGACTTTGTAGCATTTGTCTTGGGACAGAATGTTCCACAGATGTGAAAATTTGAATGCCATGTCCTCATGTACGTACCAATTATGACTTGTATAGTTTATATTTTTCTTACGTTTTGAGCAACTTCGTGTGAATTTTGTCCATAATTTTGGAAGTTGTCACCATATGTTAATTTTGTCATTTCACTACTCGGGTTTCACTCTTATTTGGACTGTACACAAATTGTAAGCCAGAAGAACTATTTGTTGTAATCAGAAATTTGTCAGATGCTATGTATTTCCTTCTATACCTTTTGCAGTTTTTTGTAAGCTAACCTATACTTATGTTCATATGGAAGCGATGATCATACAACCTCAAATTCCCTCATAATTTTGGAATTTAACTTTGGCAATCTGTATGATATCTTTTGGCATCACTTTATACACCGTTTGGCAAAACTTATATGGTAAACGCATGGTTTCCATATTATGCAAGGGGGATGTTGTAATGGGACATCCTCCTCCAGCATTACTTTTCCTCAACAGTAGTTGTCAATACTAGCATTATTTTTCGAATTTTGGACAGGTCAATATTATCTCAGTTCAGTTGCTTTTCTGAAAACTTTCATATAATTTTGTACACAGTATGTTATATTTTAAGCTAAATTTTTTTGAAAAAGCATTACTGTATAAGAATATTATAGTTTCAGGGTTATAATCAATAAGTACTAGTTCTGAATGAACAGTTAAAATTATTTTTTTAGAGCCACCTGAAATTATGAAATATTTGCACACTTTAAATTTCTATTATTAATTATGCAACCCTTTATTGTTTACTGTGTTTATTTCTGGAGTCATTTATGAAATAATAATAGAAATTAATAGGAATTCAAAGCTAGTAGGAATTCATTTGTTAAGCATAATTGTAAACCCTTTGGAATATTGTTTTCTCCGTAAAGTGTGAGAGTCGTAAGCTTGCTTCTGATGTGATCAGACATTTTTTTGTATAATAGGTGTGAACAATGTAACTTCGGCTTTGTTAACGTGAAAAATCTTAAGACTGTATGATATACTAAAATGTGAGAACACACACACACACACACACACACACACACACACACACACACACACACAGCTTCAAGAATCAGACCCCTGGACAAGAAGATCTGGAGCCATCTCAACATGACAAGCTAAGTAAACATTAAAATTTATTGTAATCTTTGATCCTCTCACAATCTTCATAAAGACTATGCTTATTAATTACTGAGACTGGGCATTGTTTAACGTGGACAATAGCTGGAAGAAGGAAGGAGGGGGGAGATTACAACATAACTACAATTCCAAAAGGAAAAATGACATTCATTACTCCACATTAAGACTGTCTTTAGCACAAAAAGGGTTGCACAATGGTGTAACAAAAATTTTTGATCACTTACGCAGTGATATAAAATGTCTGATAGACAGCAAGACAAAGTTGTAAAAAACTGAACCTTGACAACTCCTTTTATTCCATAAAACAATTTCTGTTTCTGTAACATATAAAAAGTGGTAGGCATGAATTACTATCTCACAACTGATAAAGAAAACACCGCCACCTTATAAATATTCAGCGTGTAGCCATATTTACAAATTAATTTGTGATGTGAATATAAAGTGACTTGTTCCACATCATTATGATTTATTGTGGAAAATAATCCATGGAACATGAAACAAACTTCTTTCTCTCAGTTGTACCTGTTCTGCTACACATACATTTTAATATCCTGTGACTGATCTGCAAAAAAAAAAACACAGTTGCAAAGACAGGGTGTATACACAGATAAGGGGGTTGGTAGGGAAGGGGAAGTATTTTTCCTGGATTTCCCATTTCAACTTACTTTCCGCCCAGTGAAAACACTGTTTTTTTTCTAGATGAAAATACTCTGTACCCCTGGTGAAAGTGTTTTTCCATGTTAAGTGACAATATACTTTCACCTCGGAGCAGTAAAAATTATCAATCCTTTGAATGATAAAGGTTTTATACATGAGTGTAGAAGTTCCCAGCACTTTAGAAAATGAAACCTAGCACAAAACAATGCATTTTGGAAAGATCTTTGATGTGTGGCAATGAGTTCACAGCATATTTTTGTATTACGTAAGTATAAATACAAATGCCACTAAACACAGCACAGTAGCTTCTGAAGCACTGAAATTGAGATTGTGATGCACTTTTATCAGCCAACCATACGTCATGTTGTGTGATCTCTCGAGCCAATGGCAGCAGTACACGTAATTTACATAACCAATATCAACATCACTATTAACTACCATGAACACACAAACAGGGAAAGTTAATGGTTTAAATTAATATACATACAGTATAGCTACAAGAAAAGCTAAGCTTCCATACATAACGTTGGCCTTCTCCCCTCCCCCCTACCCCCCCCCCACCCCCACCCCCCTCCGAGGTTGTGGTTAGGCAGGATTCTAGGCGCAGACCTTAAACTGCAGCAGCTAAATATTTCTACAAGCATGGTTATATATTTCACTGCTGTGCACCAGACACTTTGTAGGTACCTGGTTGAATAAGTGTTCCGACAAATACTTAAGACATTTTCATAGAAAAGCCAATTACGTTTGAAATTGCTGAAGATTCACCTCACGCTTTTATTGAAGCGTAATTGTACCTTTCACCCATACTGGATAATTTGTAAGCTAAAAAAGAACTAAAATAAATACAAAAACTGACCTTGGTCATTTTTAACGAGTGTTATCCTTTAAGATATATCAGACACAATTGTGCCAGTAAAATTTTAAATAATGGCATAAATGGCTGGTCTTCTGGGCCTGAAATTTGTCTACATGGCCAGTTCTCGAAGTGTTAAGTTCTGAACGAGAGTCAAGCGCTCTGTGAAGAAGAAATTCACTGCACGTTCTAACATGTAATATAACTCACCTTGCGTAAAAGGAAATTTACTTTGAAAGCAATGCTTCTCAAATCACCACTTGCAATAATTCCCATAACCTATTTGACATGAAAACAGTTGTAATGCCCCATTCAGAGAGAGCAGTTTGTTGTTATAAAGTATTGCACAGTCTTTATCCTAAAGATTTAGACACAGTTTTGTGCAGGCAGACGCTTGTGTGTAACAGTGTTTGTTGTTGTAAATTGCACATTTTCTTTGCAACTGAAGTTTTATTTTGGTGTTATTCTCTCATTTATGTTTTACTGCTGCGGCATTATGCGGCAGCAGTGGGCTAAAGTAAAATTCATTGTTAGAGTATCAGTTGTTACCAGTCAAATTTACAGAAATTTAACTGAAAACTAAAACAATGAAAATTTCCCCCATTTTTTCTGGACATCCCAGGGCATACAAACCAAGGACACACTACATTATACATAATTTTGGAAGGTGGTTTTTTTGTGTGTGTGTGTGTGTGTGCGCGTGTGTGTGGGAACATTGTCATTTAAATGGCAAGAGGTATTTATACAAGACATAGTGGTCAACATGTAATTACCGAAATTGGAGGCAGAAGTTTCACTGCTCACACAAATTCATAAAGAAAGTTGATTGTTTAATATAGTTAAAAGAAGCAATTCAAGATTTTGTTTTCGAATTAGGCCTTTATGAAGTTTGCAACAAAAATCTTCACAAAAAATTTCCAGTTTTTCACATTACCGTTTCTTTACATATCAACTGTAAACAAACTACTAGGGCACTTTCTAAACTGCCATTGCTTTAACACTAAAAAATGGCAAATATTAACAACAGTAATATTGCATCTCACTGGTGTCATAAGGTAGTTGGTTGTAAAAATTTAAAAAGTGACCCTTGTGCTGTGTAATTCATTTCAAACAATAGTTCCAAATGGCTGTGCACTTTACACGCAACTGAAAAACAAAGTGTTGTATGCAAACCAAGGTACCCCAATATCCGAAACCTAAAAATTTCTAAAGACATCCACAATAGAATTTCAAAACCTTGTGTTTGTACACAACACACAAAAACATAGAAAAAACAAACTCAGAAAACATCAAGGCATTATCAGTGTTTAGTAGTATATGCCAAATCCATGTGACCTCCTCCTACTTAGTTACAAGTATTTGTTTTGAGTTATATTAATTAGTTCAGTTGGGAAGAGTCTCCTGTAATGACATGTGGGAATTCTGAATAAGATCTTCTTGCTTTTCAAGCTGCACTAAACCAGCTAAGACAAAAACCAAAACACTGCTTGGCACTAACAAAAGGTCACAACTGTACGGACTACTGACAGAGAGGAGTACAACGGAGGGTGAATAGGTAGTTTTTAGAGATGAAATAGTGAAGGCATAAAAAAAAGGCAAGGGCCAGTAGAACTCCTTGGATAACACACAATACACTGAATTTAACTGACAAGAGTAAAAATATGCAGCTAATTATACAGGGAAAAAGGAGTACAGATGTCTAAAAACTGAGACCGATAAAGTGCAAAATTGCACTCACAAACAGCTAGAGGAGAAATGTAAGGCTGTCCAACATGGCAAAAATAAAAACTGCCTACTAGAATATTAAAGAATTCTCTGGAAAAAGAACAGCTGTTTGATCAAGAGTTCAGATGGCCAATCAGCACCAAGCAAAAAAGGGAACACTAAAATGTGAAAGGAATACACGAAAGGGCAACACAAAAGAAATGAAATTAAAGCGAATATTATGCAGTATTACAGAAAAGGGCAAAGAAGTACACAAGATGGTAGTTATGATCCTACAAAAAGACTTTGACAGAGCACTGAAAGACCTACATTAAAAAATGGCCCCTGAAGTAGACAAAATTCCCTCATAATTACTGATATCTTTAGGAGAACCGACCATGACAAAACCATCTCACCTGTTAGGGAAAATATACAAAACAGGCACAATACCCCCAAGAATTAAAAAGAGTGCAATAGCTGCAATAGGTACTGACAGGTACTGCTGAACTATTTATTTCATAAGATATGGCTGCCAAATACAAATATTTACAGAAGAATAACAAAGTTGGTAAAAAGGAACCCTGGGGAAGATCTGTTTGGATTCCAAGGAAATATGGCAACTTGCAAAGCAATACCAACATTATGACTTACGTCAGAAGATTGAAGAAAGAGAAATCTATAATTATGGCATTTGCAGATTACGAGAAAGCTTGACAATGTTGAACGGAATGCACTCTTTGAAATTCAGAAGGTAGCAGGGGTAAATTACAGGGAGCAAAACATCATTCAGAACTTGTACATAAAAAGCAGCCAAAAAGAGTGACACAGTGTTGTAGCCTAGCCCCTTGTTATTAAACCTGTTTCTCTGAGAAGGCAGTATAGAAAATCAACGATGGAACAGTGACAATTTTTTCATAATATTTTCAGACATTTGGAAAGGTAATTTAAGTTCAAGAAGAAAAATCATAACTTCAAGGTAAGTTGGTGATAATGAAAGCTGTCAGAGATGGCAAAGGACTCTGAATAGAAGCTGAATAGAATGGACAGTGTCTTGAAAATACATTATAAGATGAAAGTAAACAAGAGTAAAACAAGAATAATGAAAGACTGTTAAATGAAGTTAGGTGATGCTGAGGGAAATAGATATGAAAATGAGACACCAGCAGTAGTAAATGAGTTACGTAACTGAAGATAGCTGAAGCAGAGAGACTGGCAAAAGAAAGGAAAGCATGACCAGATCATTTACATAACTAACATCATTTACATAACTAACGAGGTGGCACATAATTACACTGGAGAAAAAACAAATTTACAGCACAACATCAAGGAATTGTCAATATGGCAATAGTGGGAAGTGCGTGGGGTAAAATTTCTAGATAGAGAGACCAGGGCTTGATTACAGTAGGCATATTCAGAGGAGAAAGAAAACTGGTGTTCTACGGATCGGAGTGTGGAATGTCAGATCCCTTAATCGGGCAGGTAGGTTAGAAAATTTAAAAAGGGAAATAGATAGGTTAAAGTTAGATATAGTGGGAATTAGTGAAGTTCGGTGGCAGGAGGAACAATACTTTTGGTCTGGTGATTACAGGGTTATAAATACAAAATCAAACAGGGGTAATGCAGGAGTAGGTTTAATCATTAATAAGAAAATAGGAGTGCGCGTTAGCTACTACAAACAGCATAGTGAACGCATTATTGTGGCCAAGATAGACACAAAGCCCGTGCCTACTACAGTAGTACAAGTTTATATGCCAACTAGCTCTGCAGATGATGAAGAAATAGATGAAATGTATGACGAGATAAAAGAAATTATTCAGGTAGTGAAGGGAGACGAAAATTTAATAGTCATGGGTGACTGGAATTCGTCAGTAGGAAAAGGGAGAGAAGGAAACATAGTAGGTGAATATGGATTCGGGGGAAGAAATGAAAGAGGATGCCGCCTTGTAGAATTTTGCACAGAGCATGACTTAATCATAGCTAACACTTGGTTCAAGAATCATAAAAGAAGGTTGTATACCTGGAAGAATCCTGGAGATACTACGAGGTATCAGATAGATTATATAATGGTAAGACAGAGATTTAGAAACCAGGTTTTAAATTGTAAGACATTTCCAGGGGCAGATGTGGATTCTGACCACAATCTATTGGTTATGAACTGCAGATTGAAACTGAAGAAACTGCAAAAAAGTGGGAATTTAAGGAGATGGGACCTGGATAAACTGAAAGAACCAGAGGTTGTACAGAGTTTCAGGGAGAAAATAAGAGAACTATTGACAGGAATGGGCGAAAGAAATACAGTAGAAGAAGAATGGGTAGCTCCGAGGGATGAAGTAGTGAAGGCAGCAGACGACCAAGTAGGTAAAAAGACGAGGGCTAATAGAAATCCTTGGGTAACAGAAGAAATATTGAATTTAATTGATGAACGGACAAAATATAAAAATGCAGTAAATCAAGCAGGCAAAAAGGAATACAAACGTCTCCAAAATGAGATCGACAGGAAGTGCAAAATGGCTAAGCAGGTGTGGCTAGGGGACAAATGTAAGGATGTAGAGGCTTGTCTCACTAGGGGTAAGATAGATACTGCCTACAGGAAAATTAAAGAGACCTTTGGAGAGAAGAGAACCACTTGTATGAATATCAAGAACTCAGATGGCAACCTAGTTCTAAGCAAAGAAGGGAAGGCAGAAAGGTGGAAGGCGTATATAGAGGGTTTATACAAGGGCGATGTGCTTGAGGACAATATTATGGAAATGGAAGAGGATGTAGATGAAGATGAAATGGGAGATAAGATACTGCGTGAAGAGTTTGACAGAGCACTGAAAGACCTGAGTCGAAATGAGGACCCGGGAGTAGACAACATTCCATTAGAACTACTGATGGCCTTGGGAGAGCCAGTCCTCACAAAACTCTACCATCTGGTGAGCAAGATGTATGAGACAGGCGAAATACCCTCAGACTTCAAGAAGAATATAATAATTCCAATCCCAAAGAAAGCAGGTGTTGACAGATGTGAAAATTACCGAACTATCAGTTTAATAAGTCACAGCTGCAAAATACTAACGCGAATTCTTTACAGACGAATGGAAAAACTGGTAGAAGCGGACCTCGGGGAAGATCAGTTTGGATTCCGTAGAAAGGTTGGAAAACGTGAGGCAATACTAACCTTACGACTTATCTTAGAAGAAAGATTAAGAAAAGGCAAACCTACGTTTCTAGCATTTGTAGACTTAGAGAAAGCTTTTGACAATGTTAACTGGAATACCCTCTTTCAAATTCTGAAGGTGGCAGGGGTAAAATACAGGGAGCGAAAGGCTATTTACAATTTGTACAGAAACCAGATGGCAGTTATACGAGCGTAAGAGTCGAGGGGCATGAAAGGGAAGCAGTGGTTGGGAAAGGAGTGAGACAGGGTTGTAGCCTCTCCCCGATGTTATTCAATCTGTATATTGAGCAAGCAGTAAAGGAAACAAAAGAAAAATTCGGAGTAGGTATTAAAATTCATGGAGAAGAAGTAAAAACTTTGAGGTTCGCCGATGACATTGTAATTCTGTCAGAGACAGCAAAGGACTTGGAAGAGCAGTTGAACGGAATGGACAGTGTCTTGAAAGGAGGATATAAGATGAACATCCACAAAAGCAAAACGAGGATAATGGAATGTAGTCAAATTAAATCGGGTGATGCTGAGGGAATTAGATTAGGAAATGAGACACTTAAAGTAGTAAAGGAGTTTTGTTATTTAGGGAGTAAAATAACTGATGATAGTCTAAGTAGAGAGGATATAAAATGTAGACTGGCAATGGCAAGGAAATCGTTTCTGAAGAAGAGAAATTTGTTAACGTCGAGTATAGATTTAAGTGTCAGGAAGTCGTTTCTGAAAGTATTTGTATGGAGTGTAGCCATGTATGGAAATGAAACATGGACGATAACTAGTTTGGACAAGAAGAGAATAGAAGCTTTCGAAATGTGGTGCTACAGAAGAATGCTGAAGATAAGGTGGGTAGATCACATAACTAATGAGGAGGTATTGAATAGGATTGGGGAGAAGAGAAGTTTGTGGCACAACTTGACTAGAAGGGATCGGTTGGTAGGACATGTTTTGAGGCATCAAGGGATCACAAATTTAGCATTGGAGGGCAGCGTGGAGGGTAAAAATCGAAGAGGGAGACCAAGAGATGAATACACTAAGCAGATTCAGAAGGATGTAGGTTGCAGTAGGTACTGGGAGATGAAGAAGCTTGCACAGGATAGATTAGCATGGAGAGCTGCATCAAACCAGTCTCAGGACTGAAGACCACAACAACAACAACAACATTCAGAGGCATGAGGGTTACAGCAATTGTTCAGAGGTGAAGAGACCTGCACAGGATAGACTGGTGTGGAGAGTTGCATCAAACCAGTGTTCAGACTGAAGGCTGTAACAGCAAAAAATCTGATGAAGCGTTACTTCGGCTTTTGCCCTTACACGTTGAATCATACTCTGAACATACAACTGTTTAAAACCAGTATAAATGTAACAATAGTATCAAATAGAAAAATTAATTCAGAAAAGTATAAAATTATGAGACAGAACTGCTGCCCAGCATCTACTTTTTGGGTGTGAAATTTTTAGCCCTACCATTTTTGAGTTGTCAGTCATATGAATGGTCTGATGCGGCCCGCCACGAATTCCCCTCCTATGCCGACCTCTTCATCTCAGAGTAGCACTTGCAACCTATGTCCTCAATTACTTGCTGGATATATTCCAATCTCTGTCTTCCTCTACAGTTTTTACCCTCTGCGGCTCCCTCTTGTACCATGGAAGTTACTCTCTGATTTCTTAACGGAAGTCCTACCATTTTGCCCCTTCTTCTTGTCGGTGTTTTCCACAGATTTCTTTCCTGACACACTCCAGAGAACCTCCTCATTCCTTTCCTTACCAGTCAATCTAATTTTCCACATTTGTCTGTAGCACCACATCTCTAATGTTTCAATTCTCTTCTGTTCCAGTTTACCTACAGTCCATGTTTCATTACCATACAATGCTTTACTCCGTATCTATATTCTCAGAAATTCCTTTCTTAAATTAAGGATTATACCAGTAGACTTGCCTAGGCCAGGAATGGCCTTTTTTGCCAGTAAAAGTCTGATTCTTATGTCCTACTTGCTGTTTCAGTCATGTGTTATTTTCCTGCCTTGATGGCACATTTCCTTAATGTCATGTACTCCGTGATCACCAACCCTGATGTTAAGTTTCATGCTGTTCTCATTTCTGTGACTTTTCATTACTTTCCTCTTTCTTCGATTTACACTCAATCCATATTCAGTACTCATAGTCTGTGCTTTCCATTCAGCACATCCTGCAATTTTTCTTCACTTTCACTGAGGATAGCAATATCATCAGCAAATCTTATTACTGGTATCCTTCTACCTTGAATTTTAATTCCACTCTTGAACATTTCTGTCATTGCTTCTTTGTTGTACAGATTGAACAGTATAGGTGAAACACTACATGCCTTTCTTACACCAATTTTAATCCAAACATGCCGTTCTTGGTTCGAATGGCTCTGAACACTACGGGACTTGACATCTGAGGTCATCAGTCCCCTAGAACTACTTAAACCTAACTAACCTACGGACATCACACACATCAATGACCCAAGCAGGATTTGAACCTGCGACCGTAGCAGTCTCGCGCTTCCGGACTAAAGCACCTAGAATCGCTCGGCCACCGGCGCCGTTCTTGGTCTTCCATTTATTGTGCCCTCTTGGTCCTTGTACACACTGTATATGACCTGTCTTTCCCTACAGCTTATCCCTATTCTTCTCAGAATTTTGAACATCTTGCACCACTCGACACTGCTGAACACTTTTTCAAGTCAATAGATCCAATGAATGTGTCCTCATTTTTCTTTAGTTCTGCTTCCATTATCAACCGTAATATCAGAATTGCCTCTCTGGTGCCTTTACCTTTCCACTACCATAAACACATTAAAAGTATAAAGAACTACCATAGCTTTCAGAACTATTAGTTCTGGAGAGGGACATGGTGGGGCTGGCTGAAAAGGAAGGGCAAGTCTTATGTAAGCATCGACATGGCTAAAATGCCATCTCCTGAATGTAAGTACTGATCAATGATCTGTCTCATAATTTTATAGCTTTCTTAAATGTACCAGTAATGTCATGTGTGTTGCATCAAAATATAAAGTACAACTACTTAGCTGGAAGCAAAAGGTTTATCCAAAAAGTAAAGGCATTTATGAAGCTCAAAATTTTCATTTAATGAGGTGTATATGTCAATCACCAGCTTTACTAGATAGAACATTATCAATACAAATTGAATCTTTTAACTTCTTTACTGTCTGCAAAATTGTTTCCAGCCAGATACTCTTTCAACAATGAGAACACCTGAGATTCATTTGATGTGGATTGGGCTGTAGGTTGGATGTACAAAAATTCTAATTGGACTGTAACAGGTCCTGTGAGTGGAAGGTGTGAATGTGGAAGGTGTTTGACATGAAGTAAAGCAATTTCCCCTGGAATTTGTTAACAGCCTGATACAGTTTGTTCATATATCTGAATAGATATCTCCAAATTTCTTACTCAGTTCTAAAGAAAAAAATTACATGGTTCTACACTGTGAAGTTACAGGGTTTCTTTATTTAATTTGATTTTTCTTTGACAGCAGATGTGTGCTAATCCACCAACTGTCAGTCATTCTCAAGTGTGTAGGCATCTATTCAAAGTTCCTTACTTTCATAACAAAATCTACAAATTTGTTTCCTTATACTAAGTAGAGTGTCTATGAAGTTCATTGACATATTTTCAACACCTAACATGACCGACGTTTCTGCTAACCCGAGGTCTCTCTGCTGTTTTCAGAAATATAGTTCCTGCTGTTTCTGGACATTGTTCACTGAATGTTAAACACTTGACAACTCACCTGGTACTAACATATTTAATTTGTTCAGTAAATTACACTGGGTATTATATACGTCACTTATGAGTTCCTAACATATGCCAATATTGCTGCTCGATTAAGTATGTAACTCACAGAAGGTGTATTACAGATACCGTGCATCCGTAACAAAGTGTGCAAATGTACATGAACTGTACCATTCGTCACCATACACTTGTACAAAAAAAACCTATTAAACAATTAACTTAATTCAACCTTTTTAGTACACCATATGATGTGATGATTTTGTAGTAGAGTAAGTTTTCACTGTTTGTGTTCTTAGGACTACACACCACGTGATCTGCATTAATGAAATCCTCCTGAACTGTGAGTAAAATGCCAATAATGCAGTTATTACATTTAATCCGTTTGTGAAGTGGTCAACACACTGCAGCAGTATTTGTAATACTTAAATTTGTTATTTTTGTTTCCAGGTACAATATGACACAATGGATAGGTATGATATGTCACAATGGATTGCAAACACAAAAGGGGTTTGAAGCTACTTTATACAGCGCAAGAAGTTTCAACTTATCACTTGCTAGCTACATGTACTACATGGTAAGTGGTTCTCTTAATTCTTCCTCTCTTAGCTGAAAACTTCCAGACCCATAAATTAGCCTTGTTCTCAGATGCATTTTGTAAATTATCACAGTTTTGTTTTCCATATATTTACTATTCAATAAAACAGTTTCACTGGCACATTTGAAAGGTAAGTCGCACTACAATATATGCTTCAGCAGTTGTTAAAAAAAACTTCTTTAATTACACAGACAGGATTGCAGCAATGCAAATACAGCATCTACTCTAAGAATATGACATGTACTCAGCTTGTACATCACTCTAATGAGACTATGTAAAACTACAAAACACCAAGTAATTCAAACAACCCTGTAAGTTATATGATGACCACCAACTAGCTAAATTTTTACCACACCATATGTATAAATTTCTCTGGAATAACAACTTTGTAAAATTAAAGGAATTACAAGGCTAAAAGGCACGAAAGACATTCCATGCCATTTACAGAACTCGATGGTGATTTTATCAAGTTTGTAAATGGAAAATACAAGATACTCTTACCTTCAGGAGTTCTCTAAAATATGGGCTGCATGCTGAGAGGACAACACGGTGTGCCTTCAGACTCTTTCCATCACATGCTAGTGTCACATCGACAAAATCCTCGTCATCACGAAGGTTTTCAAAAGCCGATGTTATGCTACTCTGATAATTGTTCCAACGCAGGCAAAAGTGCTGTGTTTCTGCCATCATTACGTATATTCACCTGCCTGCAAATGATAAAAATAACAAAAACATTAGTTACTGGGTTTTCGCATTTTGAACGCAATCAATTCAATAAAACAAAAAATTTCAATTTCATTCAGTGCATTATTCTGCTATATGTCGAAACAAATATGTTGGACATAAGTAACCAGATATGTTAGGTGAAAAATACTTCTTTTATAGCTGATCTGCAAGTATAACAACAGCAACCACGTTAAAATTTATATGAAGTACCTACGTGAACGAACCGAATAATTTTAAATGTCAAGATATATAATTACCAAATGCCGGTCAGTAATAGGCCAGTAATAATCACACGGCATGCATATCATGAGTCGTCTGCTGTTTCGCATTATGATTTTTGTTTATGGAATATTACGCATACAGTATCCTTACATCCCTCCTGTTTCATCACATGAAAGTGATATTTTCTGTCCTTGAACTACAGAAACAAAAATGGTGGAATATGGCGTCCATAAAAAAAGTGCAATTAATCCAGCATCTCATTACACAATCACAATTCATTTCCTCACAGTGACAATATTTACAATATGGGGAATGACAACACAGAGCTCCTTCCACAACTTCCTGTGTTTACAACTCTCGCTTACAAATAGAACCACTTTCACTTTCACTCGCGCTACTATTTTTTCTAGTAATTGACATTGACATTGCCTTACGTCAGATACGTCCAACAAAAATACATCTACATGCGTAAAAACAACGAACTTAACACCGATATTGCTTCTACCACTACAAAATACTTACTTGGAACGGAAGCTGCTTCTAACCCTGCCTCTACATTCTTTCTTCTACCGGCCTCATCGGCCAAGCGTAAACGCGTATCCAGCGGCGTCCCAAAAATTGGGATTGCGGGTGGCTCTATGACTACCGCCAAATACGAACGTAGAACATTTTTACGCTCGGTGTTTCCTCTTAATTCGCAGCTATATAATGAATTGAAGTGCACATTAAATGTGTGCAAATAGTGAAATAATTGTCATTTTGTTGAACTACCACTGCCAAAAACGGTAATTCTTAAAAATTCTCCATCGGCTAATTCTTTAACGTCGCGCGAGACATCTGTCGCAATAACTCGGTACTAAAAATAGTGCGTGACCCGCAGGGCGCAAATGAAAATGCGGAAGGATACGGAAACAAAAATTACATGAATAATGATCAAAGATTTAATAAATCGGACAAAAGAAATAAATTAATTTATAAATATTCGTTTTTGCTGTATAACAGGTGTTACTGAAAACAAGCACTGGAAAATACGAAATGAAAACGAGAATTATAAAAATGTAGCCTATATCCATGCGCTAATGAGCTATTCCACCCCCGCCCTTAATAAATATGTTCCAAAAAAAATCATTACTGAGTGTAATGGTAACCAAACATACTGTGCAGGTGTATTACACGTGAATTTTAAGTGTACGCACATCAATATACTTTTACTGCTTTAATGGATTTCCATCTGCTCACCGGCAAAGATAAAAATAATAATTCTAATAATCAATCGTCTATACTGTGGGTAGAAAATGAGAATATTACACTGGGGAATACTTTTCGCCACGTCGTCAGGTATTGGCGGTAACAGTTACTGCTCCCACTCACTTGATAATAATTAACACAGTAACACAACAATGCGCAACAATGTAAAACTTTTTTAATTTTATGATCAAGGTATTGCAGTGACTGTACGGTCGGTACTATTCAGCGTGCAACGTATAATATAGTACAACGTCCAAATATATTTGACACGATTAAACAAAAAGATGTTCGAGATTCAATGTATACAGCAGTGCTGCCCGAAAACAATGTTGCCTTTTCAGCCAAAGATACACAGCAGTCTGTTCTTTCCTTTCTATGACTGATGCCAAATAATTCCCCAGAACTTGAAATAATTCTTGAAAACAGTAACTTGTAACGCTCACCTTACTCAACAATGCTTTGTTTATACGGCTGTACTTACCAGTAAAAAATGTCTTCGATTGCGATGGCTTTGGGATGCACTGCAGTATTACTTACGAAGACGTTTAATTAAGCACGTGGAAGAGTTACGTACTACACACCGCAGTGGGTAAATAATATCCAGAAATGTCTTTGGAGGCGAAGTTGTGTCTTCTACTAGGTCACAAAACAGCAACTACATTTATTTGAAATTCTCAGGTGTGTTTCGCAAATTGAGAGGAATATTCATCCACTTCACTGTCGCCAAGCCACTCTTCCGCGAAGTCTTGCAGTCTAGACGTAGAGACATGACTATATATTCTATCGAATTATTTCCTCTACCAATAGATCGCTCCTTCAGATACTTATAACGAAGGTCTAGCGAGAATCTCCATAAACTGCGCTCTTGTTCAGACTGTACTTCGTTTACAGTGTTATTTTAAAACAGATCTTTCCTGTAAGGCGCATTTTCAGAATATCACTTCCTGTATTACCATTACGAAAGTCACAACTAATAAAATAGCAGTTCTGAAGTTATTCACCACTCACGCTATCCGTCTTTGTTCCGAATACGTATAGGTACAACAGATTTTAAGCTTTGTAGCCTGCAGCAATTTTGTGGAAGATTAGAGATAGAAGGCAATTTTTTTTCACTATGGGCTCACACTGATGTATAGTTATTTGCAGATTCGTGAATCATATTCGTCTCTTGCAGCTTCTTTCTTTTCCGTTGTAGTTGACGCTTCGCTTAACATCTGCCGAGATCGTCACTCGCTGGCACTTGTTTACGTAACAGATAAGAAGTCGGGGCACTAACGAATATTTATCGCGCACGGAATCCAAGAAAGCTCAGACAGACACAAGTTCACGACGAGAAAATAACTGAAGGCACAAGGAGATGTGATGAGTCGCAACGCAGGCTCCGTGATCTTCAACGTCGACAGCTACGATGCGAACTTGGCAGACCCGGACAAAGCATGTTTCATTGCGAACTTCGCCTACCAGGCAGCAGCGGTTGCCGAAAGTCTCATGTAGCCCGCCTCCCCACTCCCGAACGCTCTCACATGCACATTCCCAGTCTGCTTGCTTGCCTTTGCCCCCTCTCCTAGCGTGTGGTTCGGCGCCATACTTTTTTCTCCCTTTGCCCCTCTTTCCCCTTCCCAAAATCCGATGCCAAACATAGCGCCAGAGTGCAAGACATTGCACTAACGTTCTAACCGTTAGCTGCTTTACTCGGAGAGTAGAAGCGTCGCACAATAGCTGATGCGACCGTGCCGAGAAAGCAAATACTATGTATATAATGTTTATTACAATGTTTCGTTATGAGATAACGAACAGCCCACTGGCCATTACGGTGGTTACAATGTAATTTGCAGTACAGGTCAAAAGTAAAAACAACTAAATAGAATTGT
The DNA here is from genome assembly GCF_023898315.1 of Schistocerca nitens. NCBI lineage: Eukaryota > Metazoa > Arthropoda > Insecta > Orthoptera > Acrididae > Schistocerca > Schistocerca nitens. The sequence goes on from NC_064617.1 coordinate 886,212,335, forward strand.
CTTGCAATTTTAAGCTTTATTGTACGGACGTTTCTGTTAAACACACATGCGCACATAATCTGCGCCTCAGTTGTAACAACCAGCTTGTGAAGCAAACCTGGCGAATATAATAAATAGTAGATGCTATAAGGACGCATTTTTCTGAAAGAATTTTAAAATGTTTTTCGGTATCACTAACGGTGAGTCAATAAAACAGATCCGTCGAAAGCAGCAACGAAGTTTACGGGTCTTCCAAGCAACATATACGACGAGAATCAACAAAGTCCTTTACATAGATAAAATACAATTGCTCAAGATCGTTCCGTATAATTATAAATGGCAAATTATTGCTCAAAGATGTGAGTGACAATATAAATGCTTTCTTTCTTCACTAATAGTTTTCTATATTCTGGACAGCGAAGTAATAAAACCGGCTAGTTGCAGGAGTGGACAAAGAAATCCGCTGAATTGTTTTTCCTATTTGGCCGTGTCAGCAAAGTAAAAGTACCGTTGCAGTGGTGCAAAAACATTTGTCCACAAGTAACACAGAGTTTCTCAGTGTGACAGAGAAAACAAACACGTGCATCGACTATTAGTTGTCGACCATTTGAGGGTCGTCTTGATCCAACTTCTCCAAAGGATGAATCATCAAGAGTTATTTTGTCAGCACTTAATGAAGGACACGCTAGTACGAATAATGCTAAGTTACAGTGCTCTTCGCTGCTGTTTGGAGTCTGCTCATCTGACAAGGCGAATGTTTCAAAAATTGACATTGATCGCCTGGCATTGCGGTTGAGGCCACATGCTGACTGCGCGAACTAAGTTGACATACGGCACGGTGGCTGATGGAGACATGCCTCTACGGTCGCCCACATCAGCTATCGCGCAGTGTCAACTTAGTTTGCGTGGACTTTGTATTTAAGCAACGACCACACGTTGTGAATGCAAGTTTACTTCACAAGGTAGTCGCTAATTTTGGCATAATAGCCCCAAACAAAAGCAAAAAAGCTTAATACTTCGATATCGCGCTTGCATATTTCTCCCGATACGCTGGAAGAAACATTCTGTATTCGCCTGAGAATGGTTTTGACGGAACTTTCTTGGATGATCCATTAAAATCCATTCTTTTGTGGACAGAGAACATTTTCATCACACGTCCTCGTTGAGAATCAAGGTGCAATAAACTGTTTGTCATAAACATAACAGACTTATTACTACGCATAACTTTGTTTTAGAAGTTATTTTTAGTGGTATTAATTAACATTACATAGCCCAACGAAAAAATTTTTCGATCGCTGTTAGGTACCGCAATAGCCTAACCTTGCCATGGGGCTTTGAATCCTTGCCTGACCTCAGCTCTCTTTCTTTTCTTTTTTTCCCATCACGTACAACCTTCTCACAATGTGACTACGTTATAAGTTAGGAACTTAATATACGTGAGACTGGAATGAAACGTAATTTAACTGTCAATATGAACAAAGGTTTATGGAAGTATTAACAGACAAACATCTCCTCATTACAAAGGAATTATGTGACCATTGGTTTATATTTCTTTTCTCTTTTCTTCTTAAACCACCTGTCTTTTCACCGATAAACTGTTCCTGCATCTCAAAAATGGTTCAAATGGCTCTGAGCACTATGGGACTCAACATCTGTGGTCATAAGTCCCCTAGAACTTAGAACTACTTAAACCTAAATAACCTAAGGACAGCACACACATCCATGCCCGAGGCAGGATTCTAACCTGCGACCGTAGCAGTCACGCGGTTCTTGACTGAGCGCCTAGAACCGCTAGACCACCGCGGCCGGCTCCTGCATCTCTTCCACCACACTGGTAGCCCACAGATCTCGACACTGTCTTTCTATATATGGATTGATGAAAGTGTTAACTTGTTTCGCACTGGCGTCATGCAAAGTTTTGCGGAAAAAAATTAAGCGGCTGTTCAAAAAGTGATTCTTGACGTAAGAATCTTGAACTTTTCTAGTGCGTTGTCTACAACTGTACAACAGAAGTATAATGTGGGCGCCTTTTGTTGCCCGAGAACATAGTAACAACTTCTTTCAATGTTACTCAAGCATCCCTCTCACTCATAGCTGTTTATCTATATGTAGACTTAAGTGCCTGGCAGGGGATACTTAACCACCTTCAGTCTATTTCTCTGCTGTTCTCCCTAACAGCCTATGGGAAAAATTAACACTCATATCTTTCTGTAGGGGCTCTGATTGCTCTTATTTTATTACGTTGATAATATCTCCAAATGCAGGTTGGTGATACTACAATGTTTTCGCATTCAGAGGAGAAAGCTGGAGATTTAAATTTCGTGAAAAGGTTTCGCCGCAACGAATAAAGCCTTTGTTTTAATGACCGACACCGCAGCTCGCTTATTATATCCGTGACGCTCTCTCCCGTTTCGCGTTATTACGAAACGAGCTGCCTTTCTTAGGACTTTATCGATGTCCTCCATCAATCGTAGCTAGTGAGGGTCCCATACCGCACAACGAAGCTCTAGCACTAGAGAACGGGCAAGCGTAAAGTAGGCTGGTTCAAATGGCTCTGAGCACTATGGGACTCAACTGCTGAGGTCATTAGTCCCCTAGAACTTAGAACTAGTTAAACCTAACTAACCTAAGGACATCACAAACATCCATGCCCGAGGCAGGATTCGAACCTGCGACCGTAGCGGTCTTGCGGTTCCAGACTGCAGCGCCTTTAACCGCACGGCCACTTCGGCCGGCCGTAAAGTAGGGATTCTCTTTAGTAGACCTGTTGCATCTTCTAAGTATTCTACCAATAAAACGCACTTTTTGGTTTGCCTTCTCTATGACATTAGCTCTGTGATCATTCCAATTTAAATTGTTCGTAATTATAATTCCTAGGCGTTTAGTTGAGCTGACAGCCTTTAAATTTGTGTGGTATATCGGGAACCGAAATTTAACGGATTTCTTTTCGTACTCACGTAGATGAGCTCAATTTTTCCTTATTCGAGACAATTGCCACGTTTCGCACCATACAGATATCTTGCCTAAATCATTTTGCGATTGGGTTTGACCTTTCGATGACTTACGAGACGTTAAATAACATCATCATCCGCAGTTTAAAACGACTGTTGAGATTGCTCCTAAATCGTTTGCATCGATTAGGAACAGCAGAATTACAGTTTCGCTTTTGACAGATGGGGAAACTTCTACGAGAAACTTAGAACTCTTTTTTTAAAAAATAAACCATTAAAAATAACTGTTAAAGTATTTTTCAAACTACATTTCTGAAAAATGGTATTTAACTACTCGCTCACAATTGAAAAAACAGGTGTTCAAGGTTTTTTTTTTCCAACCCCTAAGGGGCGGGGGGGTGAAATAGGGTCAGACTGATTTACTGACTCATCATCACCCAGCCCAAACTGCACGGATAGAAACTTGAAATTCGGAGAGGGTGTGGATCTCATACTATAGGTATCGCTTAACAAGGAATTGTTCCAAATTCCACTCCTAAGGGAATGAGAAATGGGATAAAAGGCTTCTTGAAAAAAAAAAATATATTTCAGCATTTTTGGAAATTCAACCCCTAAAGGAGTAAAATAGTGCGTGGAAGTTTATTTGAAAATAAGTCATTATTTGAAGACCTACTAAAGCATTTTTAAAGCTACATCTAGGAAAATTGGTATTTCACATCTCGATCAGAAATAAGAAACTGTGTGTTTCAGTGTTACTGGAAATTCAACCCTCTAAGGGAGTGAAATACGTGATGAAAAGTTTTATGAAATTATTTCATTACCAATGCATTGTCAGAACTAAATCAATGAAAATTTTTATTTGGCTTCACTGTTAAAAATTTTAAAAATGGGTGTTTCATTGTTTTGGAAATTCAAAAAATGGTTCAAATGGCTCCGAGCACTATGCGACTTAACTTCTGAGGTCATCAGTCGCCTAGAACTTATAACCAATTAAACCTAACTAACCTAAGGACATCACACACATTCCATGCCCGAGGCAGGATTCGAAACTGCGACCGTAGCGGTCGCTTGGTTCCAGGCTGTATTGGAAATTCAACTCCTAAGGAGGTGAAGTAGGGGAGGATAATTTTTAAGAAAATATTTCATTGTACTAAAAACAATTTTAAGTGAAATCTATGAAAACTGGTATATCACTTCTCGGTTAGATACTAAGAAATATGTGTTAGGGGATGAAAGTTTCTTGGAAATATCACTGCAAGAACCGAAAAGGCTTGATTAACAAAAACCGTGGACTCTAGCTCCCAGAACTGCTTTTTGGTCACAAGTACATTCTGAAAAGACCATGCTTCTATGGCCTTAACTAGTGTGAAAAGCTTAGAAGGTATAGTAATTTATGAACAACACAAGTATTCGATTACGTGCAGACTATATAGTCTACCTGAGCGAAGTAGCGAGCGCTAAGTTAGTTCTGGATAGAAATTCATCCCTTGCCCTACTACACCACTGAAATAAAACAAAGAACAATCAGTAACGCCACTTGGCTGGCCAACGAACCCACATAAAATTTTAAATTATTAGATATATTAAATAATTACCTGAATATTATCGAAGTTTTCGTAACTTTCCTTCGTATGTAGCCTACGTGATGGGTAAGAGGTGTTACCATTGTGAAATAAACAGCCTTCAAAAGTTCTTTTCTTTGGGTCTGGAATCAAGTATTCAGCTTGTTATTTCGTTCAGCCCGAACTCCTAACTATAATATTTACCTCGCTTTGTATAAACAGCTTTCGTTTGAAATTGTCTGCAGCACCGATACAACGAGTCTCGTCATTAGTTTGTTCTTCTGCATCAGACTGTTTATCGCTATACATATCCTGGATAACGTTACCGAAGGCTACTGCGACCAATTCTTGAGCTCTTATCAAGTTGCCGTGGTACTAGAAAAGGAATGAATTCAGACACACGGTGCTAGGAACTTCGGGGAACTTAAGGATAATCTGTGGAACAAAGAAGTGGTTCTAGCGAAATCCTGTTGCGTGAATATATTGCAAATATGGAAGAGGTGGAATGATTCTACATCTGCATTCTGTAACCATTACAAAGATCACGGCATACGATATTTCTTTTTGTTCCAGTCAGTCTTGGAGCGCGGGAGGAATAACTGCTCGTGTTCCTTTCTGTGTGTTGCTGTTATTTGTATAATTTTGTCTGCACGGCCTCAGCGGGGTCTGAAAAAACTCGTAGATTTTAGAAATAGCGATTTCTCAAGATGTTCGGCTATCTGCCGGGTAAGGCATTTCAGCACTTCCGTAGCACTTCATCTACCACCCGTACCATCCCCACACCGCTCGAGCTGTCCTACCCGTGTTTTGTTTTTCAATCATCTCCGCCGCTGCTACATATATGGTTGTGTTGTGATCTTCGGTTCGAAGACTGCTTTGATGAAGTTCTCCAGGCGAGCCTGCCCCTTGAAGCTCTTCATGTTTGCATAACTACTGCAATCTACACTCAAATGGTTCTAAACACTATGGGACTTAACATCTGAGGTCATCAGTCCCCTAGACTTAGGACTACTTAAACCGAACCAACCGAAGGACAGCACACACATCTATACCCGAGGCAGGATTCAAACCGGCGACCGTAGCAGGCGCGCGGTCCGGACTGAAGCTCCTAGAACCGCTCGGCCACAGCGGCCGACTAATCTACACTCATCTTCCCTGCTTACATTCAAGACTTATTCTCACTGTAAAACTTTTCACTTTCAAAATTCCCTCTATTGGCAGATTGACTTCTCCTTGATGTCTTAGGACATGTCCTATCAACCGATTGATTCTTTTAGTTACGTTGTACCATAAACTTCTTTTTCCCCTTTTCGATTCAGCACCACCTCATTAGTCAACCGATCTACCCATTTAATCTTTTGTATTCTTCTGTAGCGCCACGTTTCAAAAGTTTGTGTTCTCTCCTTGTCTGATCTGTTGATCGTCCACATTACACTTCCGTACAAGGCTATACTCCAGCAAAATACGTATGTGGTGTCTGTCTTTTCGGACGTGACTGAAAGAACAGACATAATTTTGATCCTGCAACTACTGCGAAAAGAGACACACAGGAATTAAAGACATCAGCTGACAGTGTGCATTGATTTATGGGGGTGACTTGCATATTTGTGCCGGATGGGGATTCGAACCCGGGTGTGCCGCTTACTGGACATATGCGCTGACCACTGCGCCAATTCGCCACAAAATGGTGTCTGTGCTCTCGGACATGCCAGAATGAACAGACACCACACATACATAGTGATTCACGAAGATATGCAAATATTTTAATATGTTATTCTACAAATAAAACTAAAGAAAAAAGTTCATATAAACATAGCACCGTAAATGTTTAGTTATGGAGTTACGGCTAATAAAAGATTTTGCCTGAAATTTAGCAACTTCGCTCATATGAAGCAATCTAAAAACTGTACGAGGTTACAGTAAAGCAAGATGTCCATTAAGTTTGTTGTTATTGGTCTGGAGAATCTAATAAAACATGTCCCACACGTGTATCTGCAGTAATTTTCCAGAATATCCAGAGAAGCAATGATTATGATACATGTTTTTTTTTCTTTTTTTTACATTCCATTAAAAATGTAGAAACGTTGATGTCATTGTTAGCAACCGTTAGTGAGATGTTTCAGTCGTTTGCTAACCTTGAAACGAGTCAGTTACCTGTACTGATCAGTGAAAGAACATAATAACAACAGTGAATTTAGTGAAACCACTTAGCAACTGTTGTAGTTTGTAGATTATTTGTGAATTAGGGCTGTCTTCCAAATTTACGACAGAGGAATATGGCGATATGGTGTTTATTTAAGTGAATTTACTTTGAAATTGTATGTACACTGTACAACTTCCTTAACACTGAGCTTATTTTTTTCGGTTTAACATGAATTCACGTCTGCTATGGTATTAATAAAAGCAGATTAACTGACACATCATACAGTGTCAGTTAACGTTATTACCACAATTTTTCCAAAATTAAATTCTCTGCAATTTCTGTTGAAAACTTTGTGCAGTTGTCTGGAATTAAAAAAAAAAAAAAAACAATTTGACCAAGTAATTAATAAATTAAAAATTTTACGAAATTACTGCTTTGCTTCTCTGGATGTTCTGGAAAACTACTGCAGATACACGTTTGGGACATGTTTTATTACAATAGACCAATAACAACAAAATAAATGGAAATTGTGCTTTACTTTAACCTCGTACAGCTTTGCGATGGCTTCATGTTAGCGAAGTTAAATTTCACGCAAAATCTTTTATTAGCCTTCACTCCGTAATTACACATTTGCGGAGCTAAGTTTATATGAACTTTATTCTTTAGGTTTACTCGTAGAATAACATATTAAATATTTGCATATCTTCGTGGACCACCCTGTATAATTGCAGCGATGACGGCCAACGATTCCTTCAGTGCAGATCCACACTGAGCTCGAACTCTTGCGGGAACCCTCCCGTCGGAGGTTCGAGTCCTCCCTCCGGGCCTGGGTGTGTGTTTTGTTCTTAGCACAAGTTAGTTTTAGTAGCGTGTAAGTCTAGGGGCCGAAGACCTCAGCAGTTTGGTCCCTTAGCAATTCGCACACATTTGAACATTTGTCTTGCGGGAATCGGCGAGATGCCGCGAATAATCAGGCTAATGAGCAGCGGCACTACATCAGTAGTGAGTGGTACAACTTGAGAATGTGTCTGACAGGGGGCGTACTGTGCTGGTGGTGACCACTGTGTCCGGATGGCGCAGTGGTCGCTCATCTGCCTAGTAACCAGGAGACCTGGCTTCAAATCCTAGTCCAGCACAAATTTCCAACTTGCCCCATTGATATAAATCAGTGCTCACTGGCAACAAATGTCCTTAATTCCTTTGTGTCTTGACTTTCAGAAAGATCTACGAAATACTTCAATGGTTCAAATGGCTCTGAGCACTACGGGACTTAACTTCTGAGGTCATCAGTCCCGTAGAACTTAGAACTACTTAAACCTAATTAACCTAAGAACATCACACACCGTAGCGGTCGCGCGGTTCCAGACTGTAGCGCCTAGAACCGCTCCGCCACCCCGGCCGGCGAAATACTTAAATTTACATTCAATTTTTAATCGTCTTTTTCAGAAACGTTTTCTCGCTAATACCCCTCTCCAATTTATGTCCACTCTACTTCCGCCACGACCGATTACTTTTCTGCCCAAATAATAAAAGTTATTTGCTACGTTTAGTGTCTCATTTCCTAATCTAATTCCGCCTGCATCACCTGAGTTATTTCGACTTCATTCCATTACCCACAATTTCCTTTTGCTGGTTTTCGTCTTATATTCTCCTTTCAAGACCCTATCCATTCCGCTCAGCTGTCTTTCCAAGTCCTTCACACTCTCGGAGAAAATTGCAATTTCATAGATAAAATTCAAAATTTTTATTTCTTCCCCTTGAACTGTATATTCTTAGTTTTAATGATAGCCATTCCAGTATGCTTATTAGAACTGCGACACTCTTCCCTCCTTTCTGCTGTAACAGAAACAGGGACGCGATTATCTGAACTTTTTCGAGTCTTCTGTCAGCTTATTTGGCGCTGATCTCGCGTGGCGCAGCAGTACGCCAGGAGAGTAGTTGAAGCATTTGTTTAGAGGATTTATTACAGCGTCTAACTGCTCTGCCACTAAAATACACTACTGGCCATTAAAATTGCTACATCACAAAGATGACGTGCTACAGACGCGAAATTTAACCGACAGGAACAAGATGCTGTGGTATGCAATTGATCAGCTTTTCAGAGCATTCACACAAGGTTGGCGCCCTTGGCGACACCTACAACGTGCTGACATGAGGAAAGTTTCCAACCGATTTCTCATACACAAACAGCAGTTCACCGGCGTTGCCTGGTGAAACGTTGTTGTGATGCCTCGTGCAAGGAGGAGAAATGCGTACCATCACGTTTCCGACTTTGATATAGGTCGGATTGTAGCCTATCGCGATAGCGGTTTATCGTATCGCGACATTGCTGGTCGCGTTGGTCGAGATCCAATGACTGTTGGCAGAATATGGAATCGGTGGGTTCAGGAGGGTAATACGGAACGCCGTGCTGGATCCCAACGGCCTCGTATCACTAGCAGTCGAGATGACAGGTATCTTATCCATATGGCTGTAACGGATCGTGCAGCCACGTCTAGATCCCTGAGTCAACAGATGGGGACGTTTGCAAGACAACAACCATCTGCACGAAGCAGTTCGACGACGTTTGCAGCGGCTTGGACTATCAGCTTGGAGACCATGGCTGCGGTTACCCTTGATGCAGCATCACAAACAGGAACGCCTGCGATGGTGTACTCAACGACGAACCTGGGTGCACGAATGGCAAAACGTCATTTTTTCGGATGAATCAAGGTTCTGTTTACAGAATCATGATGGTCGCATCCGTGTTTGGCGACATCGCGGTGAACGCACAGTCACTAGTCTTGATGAACTGTGGTATCGTGTTGAAGCTGCATGGGCAGGTGTACCTGTACACGGCATCCAAGCTCTGTTCGACTCAATGCCCAGGCGTATCAAGGCCGTTATTACGGCCAGAGGTTGTTGTTCTGGGTACTGATTTCTCAGGATCTATGCACCCAAATTGCGTGAAAATGTAATCACATGTCAGTTCTAGTATAATATATTTGTCCAATAAATATCCATTTATCATCTGCATTTCTTCTTGGTGTAGCAATTTTAATGGCCAGTAGTGTAGATGAAAAATAGAAGAAAGGAGACGTACAAAATTCCACTAGCGAACATGCAATACTTGTCTTCACCAGTTGCTTTTACACCTTAAATGTGGAATGTCTTCTGTTTCTGAGTCAACAGTCTGACTGGTTTGATGCCGCCTGCCACGAACACTCTCATTCCTCATCTTATCAGTCCACCTAATTTTCATAATTTTTCCGTAGCACCACATTTCAAACGCTTCGATTTCTTCTTTTCCGGTTTTGCCACGGTCCATTCTTCAGTGCCATACAGTGCTGTGTTCCAAACGTACATTCTCAGAAATTTCTTCTGCAAAGTAAGGCCTATGCTTAATACCAGTAGACTTCTCTTGGCCAATAACGTCGTCCTTGCCTGTGCTAATCTGCTTTTTATGTCCTCCTTATTTCGTCCATCATAAGTTATTTTTCTCCCAAGGTAGCAAAATTCCTTAACTTCGTTATCAGCAATTCTGATGTGCAGGCTGTAGGACTGCACCACATCTAAATTAAAGAATGTCCTTGTTTTACTAGTGTGATGTGAACTTTCTTCTAAGTTGTAGAATATTTTGTGTGTGCTTCATTCGGATGCATTTATTAGTGATCAACCGACACGAATCAACTCAAGATTCAGCTTTCAAACCCAGCTCGCGCCACGTTCCTAGCAGCATCGGGTCATATGCATGACGCTTCAGCTGACGAAAAGTACGGTTAACAGAATTTTGAAGTTCGAAGTGAATTTGTTTTCTGGAAAACTGCACACTCCCGTACCTAGTTTCATCCAAACCAGGCACCACAAAACGCCCAAGTTTGTCTACTAGTGTGTATCTCACTTATGAACGCAAACAGCAGTGCAAAAATGTCCTGTGCAGAAATGAAGTTCCCCAAAACAGGCTTGAGGAATCAGCATTAGAAGACATGCTTTCCGTTTCGGCTTCATGTGATAATGGAAGTGATATTTTAAGACATTTAAGTTATTAACAGATTATAATTAGTTTAATTGGTACGAAATGCAGACATAAATCAGTAAGATTATTTAAACTTTCATTTTAAAGCAGATTATTCGGAAAAGTATTGAATGAAATAAATTTAGGTACAATTTGCTTGAGTCATAAATTCCTATTGTTATCTTGTTACCTTGCTTTTGCCTGACAAACATATTTGCTTATAGTTAGAATATGTTATTCTAAAAATGAATTCTGATCGTTGAATGAACATGAATCTCAATTTTTTTTAAATAGAAATGTAAATAAACTGTATCAAATACCTTAATTATTTCAACTACTTTGATTTTTTAAGTCTCATGAATTCGACAAATAAACAGTAGTACGTAAAATTTTATGCAGTTAGATAACAAACCATAAATGCTTCATTATAGCCTTTTAATACGAAAATATCTGTAAAATGTTATTTTTCTGGGTCTTCACAAGTTTTCCCCAGTTGCCCTGTTATGTCCTGAGCACAGATTCAGATTAGGAGTCTGTAGAGGTTGTTGCAGTCTTCAGTTTACAGACTCATTTGATACAATTGTGTAACCCTCTTCATCTCCAGATAAGTATTGCAACCTCCATCCATTTGAACATCTTGCTGTTGTCTACTCTCGATCCCACTCTACAATTTTAACGCTTCACACATCTCTTTGTTACTAAATTGTCGATTCACTGATGCCTCACGATGTATCCTATCAGCTGATCCCTTCTTTTCGCCTGGTTGTGGATAAGTTTCTTTTTCTCCCCAATACGATTCACAACCTCATTAATCACGTGATCTTCGCGTCTAATCTCCAGCATTCTTCTGCAGCACCATACTCCAAAAGCTTCTGTTCTCTTCTTGTCTGAACCATTCCACTATTCACTTCCATACAGAACTACATTCCAGATGCTTTTATTCGATTTTCACAAATTTCTCTTCTTCAGAAACTCTTTTCTTGTTATTGTCAGTCTGTATTTTATATCTCCTTCAGTTATTTTGCAGCACAAATAGCGAAACGCATCTACTACTTTCAGTGTCTTGTCTCCTAATCTGATCCCCTCGGCATCGCCTTATTTAATTCGGCTACAATTCATTATCCTTGTTTTGCTTTTGTTGCTTTTCAACTTATATCTTCTTTTCAAGAAGCTTTCCATCCCATTCAACAGCTCTTCCTAGTCGTTTGCTGTTTCTGACAGAATTACAATGTCACTGGCAAGCCTCAAATTTTTTATTTTTTCTCCGTGCTCTTTAATTCCTTCTCCAGTTTTTTTTTCCTTCACTCCTTGCTCAGTGTCTACACTGAATAACATCGGGGATGGCTACAACCCTGTCTCACTCCCTTCTTAATCATCACTTTTCTTTCTCGTTCCTTAACTCTTATGGCTGCCGTCTGGTTTCTTTACAAGTTGTAAATAAACTTTCGCTCCCTGTATTGTATCCCTGCTAACTTCAAAATTTCAAAACCTTTTTCCTGACAATATTGTCAGACACTTCCTCTAAATTTACAAAGGCCATAAACATAAATTTGTCTTTCTTTAACCTATCTTGCAATGTAAGTCGTAGGATCGGTACTGGCTCACATGTTCCTGTATTTCTCTTGAACCCAACTGATCTTCCCAAGGGCGGTTTATAACAGTTTTTCCATTCTTCTGTAAAGAATTTGTGTTAGTATTTTGCAATCATGACGTATTAAACTCACCGTTCGGTAATATTTATACCTTTCAGCACATGCTTTCTTTGGAATTGGGATTACTACATTCTTCTTGAAGTCTGGCCGTATTTCACCTGTCCCATATACACTCCTGGAAATTGAAATAAGAACACCGTGAATTCATTGTCCCAGGAAGGGGAAACTTTATTGACACATTCCTGGGGTCAGATACATCACATGATCACACT